>NC_091169.1:37380266-37467766 GCF_040958095.1 Procambarus clarkii
GTCAAGACAAGCAGCCTGGAGGCTCCGAGGTGCCTTCACACTACTTTACACCGAGTCTCTACCGCTGGAGAAAAGCCTGTTGGTGTGGAGTCGTATACTGCGGGTGAAATATTTACTGTGTACACGATGCGGGTTGAGATTTCTCTTTTTCGGCTGATGAAGTTTCCTGTTGTGGGTAGCAGAGGGTTGAGGGAGGGTACCGGATGCTCGTAGTCGGGGAGGGAGGGATTTTGACGAATCTAGTTCGGTTTGTGGCTCTTCTATGGGTCCTGTTATTGACGTGTATATTGTCTCTTCTGTCGATGCTGGTAAGCTTCTCTTCCTTCTTTATTTGTCTAGTTGCTTCTTTTGTCTTCTTCCTCCTCCTCCCCCTGCTGCTACTGCTACTACTACTACTACTACTACTACTACTACTACTACTACTACTACTACTACTACTACTACTTTTCCTGTTGCTCCTTCTCCTCAACTCTTTCTACTCTTATTGCTGCTTCACTTCTTCCCCCCTGCTATTCCCCCTTTCCTCTGCTTCTCTTCCTCCTCTCCCTATGGCTTCTCCTTATTTACCGACATCCCTCGGCCATTAATCAACGTGCTAGTCCCTTCCTTCATGTCCATGTTTTTACAAGCGTGCTGTTCTTGGTACAGTTGTCCACCCGCGACCCCCTTGTCTGCTGTTGCTACTGCTACTGTTGCTTCGGCTGCTATTGCTGTTGCTACTATTGCTACTGCTGCTGCTACTGTTGCTACTGCTGCTGCTATTGTTGCTACTGCTATTAGTGTGTTTTTGTGATAGAATATTTGTATTTAAAGCATGTATTGAGTTAGCACGAACAACTTATTCGTCTAATTCATTGTATTTTGTATGATTTCTGATCACTTATAAAATTTCTTGGTTTTTCCTTCTATTCCCCGTTTTTCTGATGTTTCCTCACCTGGAGCATTGTTAACCAGTCTGCTTGGTTATTTCCACTAAGAATCTTTCACATCGCTAACATGTCCTACCGGTTTCGTCTTTCCTTCAGTGAAATGAGGCCAAGTTGGACGAGATTTTACCAGTCTCCTCAGCCCAGCAACGAGTTTTGAAGATTTCGTGACTTTGTTCATTTGACTTTGTACTTCTGTAGCCTGTATGCTGAGCGCTGCGTATCGAAAGTTGAGTCTCGCGTATGCTATATGAAGGTTTGTTTGTCAGAATCCTGCAGGCTTTCCGGTCGTTTGCCAACTTGGTTTGTAGTGATGTTATGCTACATGTAATGGAGGTAACACAAAAGATGTCAAAGGATTATCTTCATCACAAACGATGATGATAATCGTAGGCTCATACTAACCAGTCTTTAACGATGATAAGAGCGGATGATTAGAAGGCTGTTTATTACGGGGCTTCTGATAAGTTGTTCAACGTGCGTTCCGCTCGATTAAAAGCAAACTACCCTATTTGCTGGCTTATAAGGCACCTCTCCGCTTTACATGCCCCTCCTCTTAAGACGCCCACTTCGTTTAAGACGCCTTTCTGCTTAAGGTACCCCTTTCCTTAAGACGCACAAGGGGGGTCTTTCCAAAAGACCCCCTTTTCTATTTCCAAGAAAAGCTTGTGGAAATGTGCTTAAAATGTTTCATCATACCGTTATTTAAAGTGATTTTAAAGCCCAGAGTTCCGATTAATATGTTTATTCACATAAGCTACGACTTATGTTTGATACCTCTGAATTTTTTTTATTTTTTGGGGACAGGATTTGGTGTCAACGCTTGAGCTGCATATTCCTGTCTTGGTCTGCCATATGTTGTGTGAAGTGCCATGAACGCCGTCTTATGCAGGTTTATGAAGGCAATTCTTATGTTGTCCAACACTGTGTGTGTGCGCGCGCGTACGTGTGCGCGTGTGTATGTGTGCACGTAAAGTAGATCTACAATTTATACAATCGAACGAAACAAGGGCGCTACTGCAGTCGTTACCTTGTTAGTTTAAGGCCCTTCACGGCCTCATTAATTTTAAGGGAAGTTCCAGCTTGTACGGTGGAAGGGAGGGAGGGGGTGTAGGGATGGGGCAGGGGGGATGTAGGCTTAACTGACAGGGCAGGACTGGCTGTAAGGATTATTAAATTATTAACAAAATTAATCAATTAGGAAAATTTGTCTGTACAAGAGGATGGAAGCGGGGGAAAAAATGTCAAGCTTTTTTTTAATCCGGAAAAAGCTGAGATGAGTTTAGGTGGCGAGTTTGTAATATCTTCATCTTGTTTTAAGCTCATCACTAGCGATTAAATAGCGCTCACTGCTGCTGCTTTTGTGACATTTTTTGTCTTTGTTTTAATGGGCATTTGAGAGTTTGTTTTTACCTGCAGGAGGTAAACATGTGAGGAACAGTGAGTGACTAGGAGGAGATAGGAGGAGGAAGAGGAGGAGCGTAGGTGTAAGAGAAGGAGAGGCATGTGAAGGGGCAGCTATGAGGAGGTAGAGAGGCATGTGAAGGGGCAGCTATGAGGAGGTAGAGAGGCATGTGAAGGGGCAGCTATGAGGAGGTAGAGAGGCATGTGAAGGGGCAGCTAGGAGGAGGTAGAGAGGCATGTGAAGGGCATCTATGAGGAGGTAGAGAGGCATGTGAAGGGCATCTATGAGGAGGTAGAGCGGCATATGTAGGGGCAGCTATGAGGAGATATTGAGGCATGTAAAGGGGCACCTACGAGGAGATAGAGAAGTATGTGAAAGGGCATTTATGAGGAACTAGAGAGGGGCTTGAATAGGCAGCGGATGAGAAGGGGGTCATAGGAAGGAAGGAAGGGAGGAGGCAGCCGGAAATACTAATCATAAAATCTATAAAATAAAGCCCAAACCAATCAATTTATATTGATAGGTTATCAAGTGACATGAAGTAAATTACACATATAGATAAGTAATTATGACTACATAACCCCCCACTAACCCTTACATCCACTCAACACCTCCCCCCCTTTACAACCCTTTAACAAAGGTACAAATTGCCCCTTAGAAAGAAAAATTTGATTATATATTTTCTTTTCTTTTTCCAGGTATGTGGACGGTGCTCCTCAGCTGTGTAAGTAGAAAGAAAAATGCAATGTTCGTTACAACTGGGAAAAAAACAGCAGTCTCGGTAAATTGGGGAGGAAGAAGAGAGGCAGGACTTCAGAGCCTATACAACGGGAAAGTATACGCAGACTATACAACGGAAAGGTATATATAGATTGTGCACGGGATGGTATTCATAGATAATACAAGGGAAAGGTATTCATAATTTTTAGAAGTGAACATAATCAGCGCCCATTTAAGGGGAAAATACAGCCTTTGAAACAAGTGTAGTTTTAATTATATACATATTAATACAGAAAATTTATTATATTAGCAAGATATTGTACTTCGACAAAATAAATTGACCCTGGAATGAAAAAAAATGGTTTGAAAATGGGATTTTTTTTTAAGAATAGTGGAAGGAAGAAATCCGGTGGTACCCAGGTCTCTCCCCTTCCTCTTTCTCTTTCTCTCTCTCTCTTTCTCTCTCTCTCTCTCTCTCTCTCTCTCTCTCTCTCTCTCTCTCTCTCTCTCTCTCTCTCTCTCTCTCTCTCTCTCTCTCTCTCTCTCATTAAAGACACCTCTCTCTTTCCTAAGAATATTTAGGCTTAAGACGAATAGATTTTATTTGTAACAATTTAAATAAGTTATTATTTGTGGATATCTAAGGTTAGTCTAAGGCAAGTTTAGTTAGTGTTAGGTAAGAAGGACATCTTCTAACTAGTGTTAGGTCAGGGGGGAACACATTTAGATATCGTTCCTCAATTAGCCATTCTGTTATAACCACTTCCTTCATCCACATATCATCAGCCCTCCCTTCATCCTCTCGTTATCAGCCCTTCCTTCATCCCCTCGTTATCAGCCCTTCATCCCCTCGTTATCGGCCCTTCCTTTATCCACCTCGTTATCAGCCCTTCTTCATCCTTTTGTTATCAGCCTTTTGATCATCTTTTATCACCATCCACATCCCATCTCTCCCCATTTCCTGATTATCTACATCAGTCTGTTTTTTTCCCTTCTCGTCTTTGCGTTTCCTTCTTTCATTCTACCTTTCTAATTTTTCATCTTTCTCTTTTCTCCCCCCTGTTCTCTCTTCTGCATTTTTTTGTATTTTCTCTCTGTATTTTTTGCCAGTCTCTCATTCTCTCTCTCTCTCCTCTCTCTCTCCTCTCTCTCTCTCTCCTCTCTCTCCCTCTCCTCTCTCTCTCTCTCTCTCTCTCTCTCTCTCTCTCTCTCTCTCTCTCTCTCTCTCTCTCTCTCTCTCTCTCTCTCTCTCTAATATATTCAACGTTTACAAAACTAAATATTCAACGCTATACAGCAGTGCATCGTATCAACTCGGGTGAGATTTAATCTGACTACTGCAGCTGTCAGTGACACCTGTGCTAATCTTTATCCTAATACCAAACACCTGCCAGTGGGACAGGTGTTCTCTCTTCTCTGCTCTTCTTAACTCTTCTCTACTCTAATACTAACCACCTGCCAGTGAAACCTGTGCTCTTCTCTACAATTTCAGTTCTACAAGGAGTTGAGATTGAACGGAGGATAGAAAACGTGCCGAAAACACTTGGAACATCGGGTATCGAACACCGACCCCGCAGAAAGCGAGGGCGTCGCTGTACCGACCAATCCATTTGGTTGAACGAGACCCATGTAGAGGTACACCGAACATTTGTCGGTTTTGTCTTAAGATTTTTTTTGTCCCGTGGTATTGGGGCTGTAAAGTGGGATCGATCTCGCGTCTCTGTGTTACCATTATCTAGAACTGCCGGGCGTGCTGATGTCTACCTCTTATAACTATACAGCCATTACTCTCAACTCACTGCTAAACAAAATATTCGACAATACGTTAATTGGCTTTCATGCTGATTGAGTAGACATTTCTGGTTTTCAATCTACATATAAAATAGGTTACCTGGAGCATACTTGGATCATACCTGGATCATACCTGGATCATACCTGGATCATACCTGGTGAGAGGTCTCGGGTTCATTTACGCTCTGAGTCAGGCCAAGAGCCAGGCTCTTCGTAGGTGTGTCTACGAGTCAATTCAGTTTCTTACTGATGGGAATGATTAATTGTGGCATTTCTTACGCCATTTCTGTTCTTACGTTTCTTTCTCCTTCTTTTTGCACTTCATAATGTTCAGCACTCATCCCAGCTCTTAGTCTGTCCTCATATCCCAGCTCTTTGTCTGTCATATCCCAGCTCTTTGTCTTCATATCCCAGCTCTAAGCCTGTACTCATATCCCAGCTCTTAGTATGTACTCATATCCCAGCTCTTAGTCTGTCCTCATATCCCAGCTCTTAGTACGTACTCATATCCAAGCACATCTAAAGGTCTAGATCACTGTTTCGTTTTTCTATCCAACTATTATGGGACAGGAATATTCAATACACTATGTACAAAAAGATAGCAGCTAGAAGCACAAAAGCGACGGACTAAAACACTGTCAAACGAACCGTTTGATCAAAAAGGTCTAAATAAAGGGCAGGGCAGCCACAATCCGCGTGTGGGATAGCCAGAGACCGAGTAGAGGATAGCCAGGGACCGGGTGAGGGATAGCCACAATCCGGGAGGGAGAGAGGGGGCAACAGAACCTGTTGGGGGTGTTTCTGGTCATGGTCCGAATAGCCATACCCATGACAGCGGAGTCTTTACCGAGGCGAGAGACCGTGAGGAGTCTTCACAGCCCCCCACACAATAACACACAGGTATCAGCTTTCGATACATTTGCATCTGAACCAACCTGCCCCCCCCCCCCAACCCACTACCAACTCTGGTACCAGCCTTCTAACCCCCCCCCCAACCTTTGCCAAAATCCCCCTCCTACCCCAATAACCCCACACACCATCTTTGTTGATATGCAAATTCTATACTTCTTGGAAAGGTCTCGAAGCCCTGTATCTCACTGCCCAGTCGCTTTTTCTATTAAATGTTGAAATTCTGCCATCGGACTTCGGTCCCTCTAATCTATAAGTAAAGGGTCAGAGCTTCTCTTGAGATCAATACAAGAAATAAGGGTATTAATGCAATGCAAATTTTGATTCCCGATATCATTATCATAGAATTATTAGAAGTCTCGGCATATTCTCTATCATTTTTATTACATATCTCTCGCTCACACACGAACACACACACACACACACACACACACACACACACACACACACACACACACACACACACACACACACACACACACAGATAACGAGAGATACAGAGAGGGAGAGAGAGATGGACTCAGAGACAGACACATCAAGAGGCAAACAGAGATTGCATAAACAATTACCCCCATGTCTTCTGGAAAAGTCAAATTTCATAAAAAAAATCAGAGCGGCGGAAAAGAATTTGTAGTAGAAGGACAAGGGGGAAGCAGAAGATGGAGATAGTGTGAAAAAGGAGGACTAGAGAAGAAAGACAATAATATAGGAAAGAAAGAAAGTATAGGCAAAGAGGAGGCCTTGCCGTCTTACTTTTCCACTCACCCTATTCTAACTGGTGGGGGGGGGGTCTCAGAGACCCCCACCAGTTACAGCGGCCCACCTCTTTCTCACCATCCACACATACACTCAAACCACTCATCCATTAACTGTACACCTTCCTCCAAACCTTCCCCCCCCCCCCACCCACCCAAAACCACCCACAACAACACCATTTCCTTTTCTAAACTCATCCTCTCTTCCTCCGCTCATAACCCCAGTCGAACCATCCCTTGCCCCTCTTAAGGGCATCCATCACTCCCCTCACCAATACCCCCCTTACAGCTCTCCTCCCCTCTTCCCTCCGACAGGTAAGACATTCCATCAACACTCAGGTGTAGTGGCCCTGCACTTGGCGACCCTTCTCAATTACCTCCAGAATATACAGAGCTTTTTTCACCCTCTCCAACACCTAACAGCACATATAAGGATCACATATATATTTATATATATGTCGTACCTAGTAGCCAGAACGCACTTCTCAGCCTACTATGCAAGGCCCGATTTGCCTAATAAGCCAAGTTTTCATGAATTAATGTTTTTTTTGACTACCTAACCTAACCTTCTCAGCTACCTAACCTAACCTATAAAGATAGGTTAGGTTAGGTAGGGTTGGTTAGGTTCGGTCATGTATCTACGTTAATTTTAAGTCCAATAAAAAAAATGACCTCATACACAATGAAATGGGTAGCTTTATCATTTCATAAGAAAAAAATTAGAGAAAATATATTAATTAATGAAAACTTGGCTTATTAGGCAAACCGGGCCTTGCATAGTAGGCTGAGAAGTGCGTTCTGGCTACTAGGTACGACATATATATTACATATATATATATATGTCGTACCTAGTAGCCAGAACGCACTTCTCAGCCTACTATGCAAGGCCCGATTTGCCTAATAAGCCAAGTTTTCATGAATTAATGGTTTTTCGACTACCTAACCTACCTAACCTAACCTAACTTTTTCGGCTACCTAACCTAACCTAACCTATAAAGATAGGTTAGGTTAGGTTAGGTAGGGTTGGTTAGGTTCGGTCATATATCTACGTTAATTTTAACTCCAATAAAAAAATTTGACCTCATACATAATGAAATGGGTAGCTTTATCATTTCATAAGAAAATAATTTGAGAAAATATATTAATTCAGGAAAACTTGGCTTATTAGTCAAATCGGGCCTTGCATAGTAGGCCGAGAAGTGCATTCTGGCTACTAGGTACGACATATATATATATATATATATATATATATATATATATATATATATATATATATATATATATATATATATATATATATATATATATGCGAACAAGCCAGAATGGTCCCCTGGACAATATGCAACTGAAAACTCACACCCCAGAAGTGACTCGAACCCATACTCCCAGAAGCAAAGCAACTGGTATGTACAAGACGCCTTAATCCACTTGACCATCACGACCGGACTATAATGAGGTGATAGCCGAGGCTATTTGAACCACCCCACCGCCGGCACTCGGATAGTTATCTTGGGCATAGCATTTTACCAAATCACCTCATTCTTAGGGGCACACGTGAGGAACACAAATGCGAACAAGCCAGAATGGTCCCCTGGACAATATTTATATATATATATTTTTATATATATATATATATATATATACACATACATACATACATACACACATACACACACGGTATTATCGGATTCTCCTGGTTGCCTTTCTTTAACAGTGAGCGACAAACATGTGAGAGCAACCCCAGTGAACGACAAACCTTTGATAGAGATTTGCCAAATGAAAACCACTGAGTTTGGTTTTGCAAACCACCGAACTACAATCTCCTGTTGCATGTGAGCTTACCTTAGCGAAGACCTGGGTTCTTATCTTAGAGAAGATAATGTTGAACACCACACAGGCCTTACACCCCGTGGGGGAAGACACAAGGGAGTGTTAATTCAGAAAACATTGAATTTTATGTTTATCAGAGCCACGACCTCGCTTCGTTGTAGGTCGGAGTTCTAGCCCCTATGGTTCAAGTGGTTGGGCATCGTTTCGTCCATTAGTTCTCATATTCCATTTTCTATCCTGTCGTCGTATCTCTTCCATGTGGTTTATAATTATACGAACTTAGCGCGTTCAAATAATATCCTTCCTCCTTACATTCTTGGTGTAGCTTGTGAGTCACCTTCTATCTCCACAGGTCCAACCACTTGGACTGGACGGTAGAGCGACGGTCTCGCTTCTTGCAGGTCGGCGTTCAATCCCCGACCGTCCAGGTGGTTGGGCACCATTCCTGCCCCCCGT
This sequence comes from Procambarus clarkii, assembly GCF_040958095.1. Taxonomy (NCBI): domain Eukaryota; kingdom Metazoa; phylum Arthropoda; class Malacostraca; order Decapoda; family Cambaridae; genus Procambarus; species Procambarus clarkii. Next base: position 37,389,059 of record NC_091169.1, read on the forward strand.
CCCATCCCAAATCTTTATCCTGATCCCTTCCAAGTGCTATATAGTCGTAATTGCTTGACGCTTTCCCTTGATAGTTCAATTCAATTCTATCTCCACATTCACTGCTATTGCAGTCTCTCTAGCTTGCACATCAAGTGAACTTTTCTTTAGTTTGTTGAATTCCAGGTTGTTTCCGATTAATTCATCAAATTTCCAAGTTGTGCACTAAAGGTGTAGCTTGGAGAGTCATCAGATTTACCAATTAAGTTAATACAGTTAGGTAATTAGCGAGCGACGTCGTAACTTATGATGACGTTACCGAACAGGAGTCTGAGAGGAAGATCAAGAACTTCCCTCAAATGGGCCAATACGATTATTAGCCTTTGCTGTAGACAAGTACCTAATTCAATGGATTTATTACAACCACAAATAGTTTGTAAATATAACCTTCGTGACACCCAACAATAAAAACCCATATATAAAATTACGTCACATTTGTTAACACTTTAGTTAATAAATTTGGACTAGTCGACTTATCGATGGCCTCGCTTCTTGCAGGTCTTAGTTCGATTCCTAAATGCTCAAAGTGCTTGGGTCCCGATCCTTTATTCCGTTCTCATATCCCTTGCAAGTATTACGCAGTCACACTGGCTTAGTACCTTTTAGTGATACTTATATCTCCTCCGTCCCCCCCTCCCTTCCTCCAGTCTTTCTTTCCCCTCCCCTTTCACGGGTATGTAGTCAAGTGATACACACCTGTCAAACCTGAAGCGCGTAACCAAATATCCAGACACACCTTTCCTATAATTAAGAGTTACCTGTGATTGGCGACTAATAATACTGAGATTCGGTCAGCAGAAATCTAAATTGTTGATACCCAAAAAAGCTAAAGCTTTTATATCTTTTAATTTTATATATTCCTTTGGGTTATGTACTGTTATTATTGTATAGAAGACATGTCGAAGGTTTAGGTAGTGCCTGAAATAATTTTTGGTTTTGAAAACAGATGGGAGGGAAGATGATGTAAGAGGGCGCCACGGGGAAATTGGGAGGATGGGAAAGGATAGTGAAAAATGGGAGAGAAGAACAGGGATGGTGAATGACACACACAGACACGTCTGCAATTCACAATCCAGAAGCCCCCGAAAGGATTCCCGTCTGCGACAGAAACAATTAACCAGAGTTTATTTCACCTGCTGTTTCTTTTCACCTAGCAGTATATATAGTAGATACGGCAGAGAAAAATAAGTCGGTCATTTCCGCAGTTAATCTGTGGTTAAAAAGGTGGGGGTCCAAGAGCTAACAGCTAGATCCTGTAGGTACTATTAAATACAAACAAATTAATACAGAAAGATTGAGACACACAGACACACACTCAGGCGGGGTCCAACAGCTGCAGCCTGCAGGCACAAACAGTAAATAAACCCCATCGAAAAATACCCAAACGTGTTGGAGCAAGTAAGTGAAACTGGGTTGGAGATTCCCGCAGAGTTTAACACACATGCAGACGTTCCTCATGTATTAATTAAACAGAAAACATGAGGAATCAAGTCGTGCTACTACTTGGCCGCTCACCATGACACGCACAAGCAAGAAAAACGTTCTCCTTTCATAGATATTATTATAAGCTTACTTTCTTCACTTTAAATGCTTTTGACTTCTGGAGATATTCCCCCGTGTATCTATATATGAATATCTGCAAACAAGCCTGAATGGTCCCCAGGACTATATACAACTGAAAACTCACACCCCAGAAGTGACTCGAACCCATACTCCCACAACTGGTATGTACAGGGACGCCTTAATCCGCTTGACCATCACGACCGGACATAAGGAAGTGATAGCCGAGGCTATATGAACCACTTCCCCGCCGGCACTCGGATGGTAATCTTGGGCATAGCATTTTATCAAATCACCTCATTCTTTGGGGCACACGTGAGGAACACAAATGCAAACAAGCCTGAATGGTCCCCAGGACTATATACAACTGAAAACTCACACCCCAGAAGTGACTCGAACCCATACTCCCACAACTGGTATGTACAGGGACGCCTTAATCCGCTTGACCATCACGACCGGACATAAGGAAGTGATAGCCGAGGCTATATGAACCACTTCCCCGCCGGCACTCGGATGGTAATCTTGGGCATAGCATTTTATCAAATCACCTCATTCAGAGTTTTCAGTTGTATATAGTCCTGGGGACCATTCAGGCTTGTTTGCATTTGTGTTCCTCACGTGTGCCCCAAAGAATGAGGTGATTTGATAAAATGCTATGCCCAAGATTACCATCCGAGTGCCGGCGGGGAAGTGGTTCATATAGCCTCGGCTATCACTTCCTTATGTCCGGTCGTGATGGTCAAGCGGATTAAGGCGTCCCTGTACATACCAGTTGTGGGAGTATGGGTTCGAGTCACTTCTGGGGTGTGAGTTTTAAGTTGTATATAGTCCTGGGGACCATTCAGGCTTGTTTGCATTTGTGTTCCTCACGTGTGCCCCAAAGAATGAGGTGATTTGATAAAATGCTATGCCCAAGATTACCATCCGAGTGCCGGCGGGGAAGTGGTTCATATAGCCTCGGCTATCACTTCCTTATGTCCGGTCGTGATGGTCAAGCGGATTAAGGCGTCCCTGTACATACCAGTTGTGGGAGTATGGGTTCGAGTCACTTCTGGGGTGTGAGTTTTAAGTTGTATATAGTCCTGGGGACCATTCAGGCTTGTTTGCATTTGTGTTCCTCACGTGTGCCCCAAAGAATGAGGTGATTTGATAAAATGCTATGCCCAAGATTACCATCCGAGTGCCGGCGGGGAAGTGGTTCATATAGCCTCGGCTATCACTTCCTTATGTCCGGTCGTGATGGTCAAGCGGATTAAGGCGTCCCTGTACATACCAGTTGTGGGAGTATGGGTTCGAGTCACTTCTGGGGTGTGAGTTTTCAGTTGTATATAGTCCTGGGGACCATTCAGGCTTGTTTGCATTTGTGTTCCTCACGTGTGCCCCAAAGAATGAGGTGATTTGATAAAATGCTATGCCCAAGATTACCATCCGAGTGCCGGCGGGGAAGTGGTTCATATAGCCTCGGCTATCACTTCCTTATGTCCGGTCGTGATGGTCAAGCGGATTAAGGCGTCCCTGTACATACCAGTTGTGGGAGTATGGGTTCGAGTCACTTCTGGGGTGTGAGTTTTCAGTTGTATATAGTCCTGGGGACCATTCAGGCTTGTTTGCATTTGTGTTCCTCACGTGTGCCCCAAAGAATGAGGTGATTTGATAAAATGCTATGCCCAAGATTACCATCCGAGTGCCGGCGGGGAAGTGGTTCATATAGCCTCGGCTATCACTTCCTTATGTCCGGTCGTGATGGTCAAGCGGATTAAGGCGTCCCTGTACATACCAGTTGTGGGAGTATGGGTTCGAGTCACTTCTGGGGTGTGAGTTTTCAGATTTATATGAATATCTGTATATATTCATATTAGAAACAGTTTTAAGCAATTTTGTCCATGTGGACACATACAATATTTACAAAACAAATAATTGTGGAAGCAAGTTTTCATATATTTATTTGGGTAACACTAAAGCTAGCTGGTATGTATGGAAAATGTTGTTGACACTGATTATCCTCTGAATACTGCCTAACATGAGAGGATAGGCAGAGGAATTAGGGATGGAAAAGGGTATGATGAAAAGGGAGTTCGAATAAGGTGAGAAGATGAGGCAGAAGGTACCCTGAAAAGAGGAAGAATGAAAAGATTAATGGTAAAATTAGGATTAGGAGGAGGTGGTGGATTATAAGGACTGGGAGGATTAGGAGGAAGCTTTGGAAGAGGAGGACTACAGTGGATGAGGACAGGGAAATCAGCTGATCAGATCCAACAGTCAATGACACATTTTCACCCGTCGTAAAGGTCGCATTCCAGCAAGTGGCTTCTATCATTGTGCTCCTTTTTTTTCTTCTTCCAGACCATCCCTCTTCTCCCTTCTCTCTCCCTCCTTCCCTCCCTCTTCCCCTTATTCATTTCTCCCCTCCCGCATAGCCACGATGTTCCACATCATCGCTGCCTAATCCTGTATTTCATGAAATAGTACCGTTGTATCTCTAAGGGGCCACGCCAGGCCATAAACTTCCTTGATCACCACCTGAGGCGATACGCGCCATACTCCGTCATAACTACTGTTTGACAGTTCATTCATCTAGCCTCGGAGGGCGGAGCGTTGGCCTCATAGTGGTCAGTAGCCCCTATGAGGGCCCCTGTGGCCTCACAGTGGCCCCTGTGAGGCCACTGACCTCTCAGGGCAGCTGCTCTTACCGCAGGACGCCAATCAGCAGAAGATGAACGCTGGCTCCGTGTCAAATTAATCTCCGGACGAAGGCGGTCTTGTCACTTGGAATGGCCTCCACCCACTCTACCCCCTTTGCTCGGCCCCCCCCGCCCCACACAGGAGGGGGGAGACGGTGGATAGCACCCCACTCATCGATTCACCCATTACTCGTCTCCTCCCTCACCACATGGGGAGGAGGGGACGGGGATGGTCGGAGAAAGAATGAATAAATGTAGAGTGGGAATATATGAAGGAAGGAGATGGGAAAGCGATAAGAATAAATGGAGCGAGAAGAATGGACGAGAAAGGTAGAGGTGGATGGAAGGAGAGATGGATTGTAAAAAGAAGTGAACAATAGATGAGAATGTGTGAGCATAATTATATGTGAGCATGGTAATATGTGAGCACGATTGTCTCTAAGCATGATAATCTGTAAGCATAATTATCTGTAAGCATGATTATCTGTGAACATGATTATATGTGAGCATGATTTTGAGCCTAATGGCCTGTGAAGCTGATAGACTATTATCCAATACTGAACCATAGTTACTGAGTCAGATAGTCATTAAGTCACTGAGTCAGATAGTCAAAGATGCTGTCAGTGACTGAGCCTGCAAGTGCACTCAATGTTATCATAACATATATTGTGCTAATTAAATTTTGCCACAAAATCACGTAAAAATAACTTATGAGTTATATATCCTTTGAGTTCTTAATGGCTTATGTGTAAATCTCTCATCCTATCAGCTTGTCCTCTATGAGTTTTTGAGCTTTGATGACCAAACAACTTGGTAAGGTGAAAGGGGGGGAAAAGGGCTGGGGGAGTTGAAATACAGAAAAGGACGGATGAGGATAGAGATTGAGTGGGATGTGCAGTAGAGTGGCCTGGCCTATATATATATAGCACTCAATCCTTCACTTTATTTCTAATCCCTAATCAACTTCCCTCTTCCTCCTTACCAAATCTTCGGAGATGTTTCTCAGAATTTTTCAGCATCCTCTAGAGTATGTTATTTGAAACTAATAACTGATGCACATTCCGAGATCATGGCGGTCCTTCCTGTGTTATTTTTAAATCAACAATTTAGCGTAATGTCAGTCTGGGACATATGTGGAGCATTCTCAGCTCCACATTCACACACCCACTCAGGGTGGGTGTGGCACATTCCGAGCCAGGGAAGGTTAATATTGAGCATTCCGAGCACTGGAACTTTAACATGAATCATTCTCGGACTTGCTAGACTTTCTGGAGTACTAATTGAGCAATATCTTTAAATAATTAGCATTTTTTGGTCATATTTATTTGACAAATCAAAAGAAAAAATGGGATCAGTATCTTGTATTATCGTCCAGCAAAGAAAGACTGGTTATGTATAAGTACACAAATTATCCGTCTTATAAAATACAAGATGTAGAGATTAAGAACGCGATCGTATAATGAAAGAGCTCCGGACCTGATAATGACACCAAGCTCTGTTCATCACCAGACAACGCCGTATAATGCTGGCCTCTAATACACACTACTAGAGCTAAATACTTTTGTCATGTAATAGTGAGGTACTCGAATCTCCTATATTCTATTTAAAATTTAAATAGTTATTCCACATTTCATATATCGTAATGATAAAACAAAGAAATAGCTAATAATTATTCCGGAATATATTTCTGCATAATATAGATTTTTCTGTTTAATATTGAATTAAATCCATGACAGCTGATCTCTTCCAAAAAAATTACATGCGCTATTTTACATTTAAAAAAATAAAAAAAAGATAAAATGAAAAAGTTATGAGAATGAGAGGAGAGGCGAGGAAAGAGCAGAAGCGAGGGAAAATGAAGAATGAAGAGAAAGAGAGAGGGAGGGTGTGTGAGAGAGGAAGAGTAAGAGGAAGGGAAGGAGGAAGCAAGGAAGAAATGGATAGTGGAAGAGAGAGAGATACGGAGAGAGTGTGTGATACAGAAAGAAAGATACAGCGAGAGAATGATACAGAAAGAGAGAGATACAGAGATAGAAATATATAGAGAGAGATACAGAGATAGAGGTATACAGAGAGAGAGAGAGAGATACAGAGAGAAAGATACAGGGAGAGAGAGAGAGAGATACAGAGAGAAAGGGGGAGAGATAAAGAGATTCAGAGTGATACAGAGATGGAGAGATAAAAAGTAAGAGAGATACAGAGAGAGAGAGAGAGAGAGAGAGAGAGAGAGAGAGAGAGAGAGAGAGAGAGAGAGAGAGAGAGAGAAAGAGAGAGTATTCTTGTGTGTGCGACACAGATAGACAAAACTAGAATCTTACCATACAGGTCAACACTATAATCTCTGAGTTCACAAGATACACAATGCCTTAATACCAGGCAAGAGAGAGACTCGACCCTATGAGAGTTGGTTAAGAAACTAACACCAATTCCCTATTACGCGATTTAATAGTTAATACGATTAGGGCTAATAAGATGCATCAAGCATCTACGCAAGTACTTACGAAACCTCTACATCTTTCCTCAACCATTGCTTTGTATTTATTAAATAATTCATGAACCCTGAAGCTCTACGAGATTGTTTATAACAATAATAACCTTGAGTTGTGAAGTTTCGAAGCTCGTAAAGTGTTTAATCAATGTAAACAGCGCCGCCATGGTTACGGGAAGATGTACAGGTTTCGTAAGACGTTCTAAAGATCCTTGATGAATCCTGCTGCTTCTGGATCGAAACGAAGAGGCGGCAGGATTCACACACACACACACACACACACACACACACACACACACACACACACACACACCTTACGCCATCTCCCAACCCCTCTATGCCCTCCCTAATCTTCAGACCCAGTATGCCCTTCCTACTCCAGACCTACCTACCCAGGCCCTACCCCAGACCCTCCTACCTACCTTCCTAGAAGCCCAGCCCCCAGTAGCCCCCCAAGCACCCCTCCTGAACTCTTTCACCCCCCATACACCCCCCGGACCCCCCCAGACACCCCCTGGATCCCCCCGGACATCCCCCGGACCCTCCCCGCCCCCAGTCATCCCCCAGACACCCCCCAGATCCCCCAGATCCCCTCTGCCCCCAGTCACCCCCCAGACATCCCCCAGATCCCCCCAGACCCCCAGAGAAAGGGAGAACTCTGGTACAAGAGTTTCCATGAAGAATCTCAAGGTTTGGTACACCAATGCTGATGGGGTATCTAATAAAGCAGAAGAGATAAAAGAAAGAGTGAGTGAAGCAGATCCTGACATAGTTGCAATTGTGGAAACTAAAATTAATGACATGATCTCAGATGCTATCTTTCCTGAAGGGTACCAGGTGATACGAAAAGAGAGGACACAGAGACAGGGAGGGGGAGTAGCACTCCTAATAAGCGGAAATGGAAGTTTGAAGACCTGGGAAATCGAGTTACCAATGAGTGCACAAGCTTCATACATGGAACTCTGACAGTAGATGGGAGGAAGATTGTGATCCTGGTAATCTACAATCCCCCACCAAACAGTAGAAGACCCAGGCAGGAGTATGATGACAACAACAAAGCATGTATAGATGAACTGCAGAAGGCAGCAACACTAGCCCACAGAATGAGAGCGAAGCTGCTGATCATGGGGGACCTAAATCATGGAGAGATAAATTGGGAATCAAGGAATCCCCATGGAGGGGATGAAACGTGGGGAGCAAAATTAGTAGATGTTATAGACAGGAATTTCCTGACACAACATGTGAAGGAAGACACAAGGGAAAGAGGAGGAGATGCACCGAGCCTATTAGACCTGATTTTCACCCAGAACGTAGAAGATATCGAGAATTTAGAGCATGAAATACCTCTAGGGGCCAGTGACCATTGTGTCCTAGTCTTTGACTACATGATGGAATTCAAAATTATGACCATGGGACAAGAGATCTGGGAAAGGAGAGCTGACTACAGGAAAGGGGACTATATGAGGATAAGGGACTATCTGGGTGAAGTGCAGTGGGAGGAAGAAATTAGAGGAAAAACAGTCCAAGATATGATGGACCTAGTCATACAGAAATGCCAGGAGGCCGAAGAGAGATTTATACCAACGGTAAAGGGAAAAAATAAGAAGGAATATAATAACCCATGGTTTAATAGACAGTGTCAGGAAGCAAAAATGGCCAGCAGGCGGGAGTGGAGGAAGTACAGAAGACAAAGAACAGAGGACAACAGAAGCAGATACAACAGAGCTAGGAACGATTACATTAACATAAGACGAACATCGGAAAGGGACTATGAGAACGATATTGCAATCAAAGCGAAAAAACAACCTAAGTTACTACACAGTCATATAAGAAGAAAAATGTCGGTGAACGACCAAGTGACAAGACTAAGGAAGACAGAGGGGGCATATACTGAAAGTGACAAGGAAATCTGCGAGGCACTGAATGCCAGTTTCCATGGAGTGTTCACTACCGAGCCTGAGCAGCTCCCATTGTTGGAAGGGGTTACCCTAGATGAAAGACTATCAGATATAGAGGTGACAGCAGAGGAGGTAATGAAACAGTTGACAACTCTAGATGCAACTAAAGCAGTTGGACCAGACAAAGTATCACCGTGGATACTGAAAGAAGCAGCACAGGCCCTCAGCGTGCCTCTGGCAATGATCTTTAATGAGTCACTTATGTCAGGAGAATTGCCCAGTTGCTGGAAGAAGGCAAATGTCGTGCCGATCTTCAAGAAAGGAGATAGGGAGGAGGCACTTAACTACAGACCTGTATCACTGACAAGCATCCCCTGTAAAATACTGGAAAGAATAATTAGGCTACGACTGGTTGCACACCTGGAGAACATTAGGTTTGTGAACAAACATCAACATGGGTTCTGGACAGGGAAATCGTGCCTAACAAACCTTCTGGAATTCTATGATAAAATAACGAGGATAAGACAGGACAGAGATGGTTGGGCAGACTGCATATTTCTGGACTGCCAAAAAGCCTTTGATACAGTACCGCACATGAGACTGCTGTTCAAGCTCGAGAGGCAGGCGGGGGTGGGGGGAAAGGTCCTAGAATGGATAAGGAACTACCTAACAGGAAGGAGCCAAAGAGTTACGGTAAGGGGCGAGAAGTCGGACTGGCGAACAGTAACAAGTGGAGTACCACAAGGATCGGTGCTGGGACCAATTCTATTTCTTGTATATGTTAACGACATGTTTACAGGCGTAGAGTCCTACATGTCGATGTTTGCGGATGATGCAAAGTTGATGAGAAGAGTTGTGACAGATGAGGATTGCAGGATCCTCCAAGAGGACCTGAACAGATTGCAGAGATGGTCAGAGAAATGGCTACTAGAATTCAACACGAGCAAATGTAAAGTTATGGAAATGGGACTAGGAGATAGGAGACCAAAGGGACAGTACACAATGAAGGGGAACAGCCTACCTGTAACGACGCGTGAAAGAGACCTGGGGGTGGACGTAACACCTAATCTATCTCCTGAGGCACATATTAATAGGATAACGACAGCAGCGTACTCTACACTGGCAAAAGTTAGAACATCATTCAGAAACCTAAGTAAGGAGGCATTTAGGGCGCTTTACACTGCCTACGTAAGGCCAGTCTTAGAGTATGCCGCCTCATCATGGAGTCCCCATCTGAAGAAGCATATAATGAAACTGGAAAAGGTTCAGAGGTTTGCAACGAGACTCGTCCCAGAGCTACGAGGGATGGGGTATGAAGAGCGCCTGAGGGAACTGTGCCTTACGACACTAGAAAGAAGAAGGGAGAGGGGGGACATGATAGGAACGTATAAGATACTCAGAGGAATTGACAGAGTGGACATAGACGAAATGTTCACACGGAATAGTAACAGAACGAGAGGACATGGATGGAAGCTTGAAACTCAGATGAGTCACAGAGATGTAAGGAAGTTTTCTTTTAGCGTGAGAGTAGTGGGGAAATGGAATGCACTTCAGGAACAGGTTGTGGAAGCAAATACTATTCATAATTTTAAAACCAGGTATGATAGGGAAATGGGACAGGAGTCATTGCTGTAAACAACCGATGCTCGAAAGGCGGGATCCAAGAGTCAATGCTCGATCCTGCAAGCACATATAGGTGAGTACATATAGGTGAGTACACCTACCTCTGGTCTGGGGGCCTGGCGGCTGAGTGAACACCGCTGGGGCTCGTAATCCGATGGCCCAGGGATCGATCCCCGGCAACGGCGGAAACAAATGGGCAGAGTTTCTTTCATCCTGATGCCCCTGTTACCATGCAGTAAATAGGTACCTGGGAGTTAGACAGCTATTACGGGCGGCTTCCTGGGGGAAGGGGAGGTATATGTGTGTGTTTAAAAAAAACAAGTTGATAGACAGTTGAGAGGCATGCAGAAAGAGCCAGAGCTCAACCCCCGAAAGCACAACTAGATGAATACAACTAGGTGAATACACACACACAACCTCCCCCCCCCCCCCTGAGCTCTGGCCAACCATAACACAGCAAACAACACAGCACAAACAAAGACACACGAGGCAATTTGCGGAAACGAGAATCTCCCCCCTTAACCACAGCGCTTAAATCAAATCGCCAAGCCATTAGGGTCAGGTACGCCCGCGAAACGCAATGGCCTTCTCATCCCAAACTACCATAGCACAGGGGTTAGAACGCGAACACCGACCCTGTTTCTCCTCGTGTACCACGGAAGGCCTGCAGAAATATTTACAGGCGAAGAGACAGTTGTTAGCATAAGCTGTAGCGACACTGTTGGATGGTGATTTGGTAGATGGGTTACAGTGTGTGTGATGAGTAGTTGAGGTGGATCGTTTGAGGTTCAGCGGAGACCAGGTGACATCTTCAGCGGAGGCCAGGTGACATCTTCAGCGGAAGCCAGGCGATATCTTCAGCGGAGGCCAGGTGACATCTTCAGCGGAGGCCAGGTGACATCTTCAGCGGAGGCCAGGTGATATCTTCAGCGGAGGCCAGGTGATATCTTCAGCGGAGGCCAGGTGATATCTTCAGCGGAGGCCAGGTGATATCTTCAGCGGAAGGCAGGTGATATCTTCAGCGGAGGCCAGGTGATATCTTCAGCGGAGGCCAGGTGATATCTTCAGCGGAGGCCAGGTGATATCTTCAGCGGAGGCCAGGTGACATTTTTAGCGGAGGCCAGGTGATATTTTCAGCGGAAGCCAGGTGATATCTTCAGCGGAGGCCAGGTGATATCTTCAGCGGAGGCCAGGTGATATCTTCAGCGGAGGCCAGGTGATATCTTCAGCGGAGGCCAGGTGATATCTTCAGCGGAGGCCAGGTGATATCTTCAGCGGAGGCCAGGTGATATCTTCAGCGGAGGCCAGGTGATATCTTCAGCGGAGGCCAGGTGATATCTTCAGCGGAGGCCAGGTGATATCTTCAGCGGAGGCCAGGTGATATCTTCAGCGGAGGCCAGGTGATATCTTCAGCGGAGGCCAGGTGATATCTTCAGCGGAGGCCAGGTGATATCTTCAGCGGAGGCCAGGTGATATCTTCAGCGGAGGCCAGGTGATATCTTCAGCGGAGGCCAGGTGATATCTTCAGCGGAGGCCAGGTGATATCTTCAGCGGAGGCCAGGTGATATCTTCAGCGGAGGCCAGGTGATATCTTCAGCGGAGGCCAGGTGATATCTTCAGCGGAGGCCAGGTGATATCTTCAGCGGAGGCCAGGTGATATCTTCAGCGGAGGCCAGGTGATATCTTCAGCGGAGGCCAGGTGATATCTTCAGCGGAGGCCAGGTGATATCTTCAGCGGAGGCCAGGTGATATCTTCAGCGGAGGCCAGGTGATATCTTCAGCGGAGGCCAGGTGATATCTTCAGCGGAGGCCAGGTGATATCTTCAGCGGAGGCCAGGTGATATCTTCAGCGGAGGCCAGGTGATATCTTCAGCGGAGGCCAGGTGATATCTTCAGCGGAGGCCAGGTGATATCTTCAGCGGAGGCCAGGTGATATCTTCAGCGGAGGCCAGGTGATATCTTCAGCGGAGGCCAGGTGATATCTTCAGCGGAGGCCAGGTGATATCTTCAGCGGAGGCCAGGTGATATCTTCAGCGGAGGCCAGGTGATATCTTCAGCGGAGGCCAGGTGATATCTTCAGCGGAGGCCAGGTGATATCTTCAGCGGAGGCCAGGTGATATCTTCAGCGGAGGCCAGGTGACATTTTCAGCGGAAGCCAGGTGATAACTTCAGCGGAGGCCGGGTGATATCTTCAGCGGAAGCCAGGTGATATCTTCAGCGGAGGCCAGGTGATATCTTCAGCGGAGGCCAGGTGACATGTTTGGGGGACCCCTGGTGACATGTTTAGGGGACGCCAGGTGACATGTTCACGGGGACGTCAGGTGACATCTTTAGGGGACGCTACGTGATATACCCTCACTTCATATACGTCCCCTCATACTCTCCCCTCACACTCATACCTCGTCACTATACTTATTTACTTTAGTACATTCTCTTTCTGTAATAATATTCATTAAGTTCCCTCTTCAAACTCCTCGTTCACTTCCCTCTATTGTTGTCCACCTTCCCTCATTATCTGACTCATCCACTCTCACCCCTCACTATCTTATTGTTTCCCTCACTCCTCGCCCTCTTTTGACTGTCACTCTTGCAGGTCGGCGTTCGATCCCTAATGGTCCAGGAGTTGGACACCATTTCTCATATCCCATTTCCTAATCCCCAGACCCCTTCCTAGAGCTATAGTCACACTGGCTTAGTGCTTTCACCTCATTGTGAGAGTAAGGGATAGGTAATATGAAGAACTACAGGGGACCAGTTATATCAGGTATAAGTGTGAGTTGAGATCCGATTGTGAGGGCTGAGTATAAGGGCAGCGTGTAAGGGCTGTTTGTGAGATACAGGCGTGAGGGCAGGTTATGAGGGTTGATTATCAGGGCGGTAGTCTACAGGGATTTCACTGAGCGCTATGATGGGCGCTACTTCCAGTTGCCTGCCGATGCGGGTTCTGTGGTTGTTTCGGACCGCAGTGGCACGTCCACGTGTGTCAGTGTTCAGGGAGCCCCCTTCGAGTTTCCCGAGGTGGTGTTACGGCGCTATTTTGGTCAGTTTGGTTGGGTGTTGTCTGTTAGGAAGAACGTTCTTTCGTCCGGCCGGCTGAAGAGTGTCCAGCATGGGATCCGCAAGCTGACTATGTGGCTGAAGGCTGATATCCCTTACTCTGCCAAACTGATGGGGTTTTACATCAGGGTGTTCTACGCTCGGCAGCCGCGTACGTGCTTCCCTTGCAGTTTGTCGGGGCACCAGGCTGCCGGGGGGCAGCGCGGGGAGCGTGGGCCGAGTGAATCTCTTTCGGAAGGAGGATTTCAACCCCCCTGGATGTGCTGGACCCTTTTGGGTGTGTTGGCGAGTGTTCCCGGGGATGTTGTGCCTGCACAGAGTGCTGCTGCTGGGTATTCCGATGTTTCAGTGCCGATTTCTGCAGGCCCCTTGGTTGGGGATGTGGGGGTCGAAGTAGTAGATGGTGCGGCCTTGCCACATCGCCGGCTTCCCCGCCTCTGGAGCCCCTGCTTGCCTTGTGCCCTGATGAGGTGTCTTCCGTGCGTGCTGATGTGGATGTGCATGAGGTGCGGTCTCCTGTCGCTTGTGGTCCGATGCCTCCACTTGTCGAAGCTGCGGTACTGCAGGATCATGCTATGCGTAATGTTGCGAGTTCCCCCGGGGGCTCTGTTGCTCTGCCTCGTGATGGTTGTGATAGTTCTGACGACCAGAGGCCTGTCTCCAAGCGTTCAAGGCGATCTCGGAGTGTGTCTCCTCGTGGTGTGTGCCCTGGGCCGACGTGCAATCTCCCAAGGATTCTGATGTGAGAATGCTGTTGTTGCGGTGCCTGCGACTCCTGCTGGTCGTGTCGGGTCCTGTGGTGGCGCTGGTGGGGACCGTATATGCAGCGGGTGTTCCAGTAATGGCGGTAGTTGGTGGTCTGGAGACCGTTTCACCCGTTACTATGTCTTCCCCGATTGCCTCTGTGTCCCTGGTTGCTGGATCCCTGGGTTAGGAGGTTGTGGACCCAGTACCCATCTTGCCTCCCGGACTTTATGTATCGCACGTGTGAATGGTGTCCCCCCGACGGACGATGTGTGTGACGCTTACGTGTTGCGATATCCTTATAGTCGGTATCTAGAAAAGTATCGTTGTTCTGAATCCTAATTTTTGTTTTTGATGTGATGTTTAGTTGTTTGTGTGTTTTCTGTTTAGTGTGTTTGCGATGTTTTGGTTCGTCGGTGTTACTTTTGTAATTATTTTTGTATCTTTTGCTGTTTTCATAATAAACATTCCTATGGTCCAGGTAACTGCCACTGATTCCTGACTAACGAAATGTTACTGTTCTTGTTCTTGTACTTTGTGCCCCTGTGTTGGTGTTCTGATCTTATCTCTCCGTGCAAAGAGGAATAAAAAATAACCAAAATTATGTGTTCCCATGTACATGTGCTGTGTGTTGTGATGTGTTTCACAAGAAAACTGTTTTGTGGGGTGCTTCAGTACCTTTTATTCTACTATATTTATGTCGCATGCAGTTGGCATGTAAATATATAAAAAAAATAAAAAACCCTTTTACGGTGCATCCTGTTAAAGGTTAGCACTTAGGACAAATCTTGGTGCTTCTCAGCAAATTGTAATAACCACTCTATAATATAATTACATATAATAATGATGCTTTCTCTAAACATTATATACAATCATGTAATTTTGAAAATCTTAAAGAGAATGAATTGCAGGAACGTCAACAGAAAACGATGTGACGTTGGAATATCTATGGGGGTATACTACTGTAAACAGGATTGATAGAGAGTCCACAACAAGTCACACGATGGTTATGTGGTCCACTACCACCCAAAAGAATAGGTATGGTGTCCACTACCACCTTCTGAATGAGTATTGGGTCCACTACCACCTTTTAGATGGGTATGGTGGGCCACTACTGCCCAGGGAAGGGTATGGGGCTTACTACCACACACTGGATGTGTATGGGATTCACTACCACCCACCTGTGTGCGGTAGGGGGACCCCATACCAATCGTTTGGAAGGTAGTGGACACCATACTCATCCTATGGGCGGTTGTAGGCCCCATACCCATCCAATAAGTGGTAGTGGACCCCAAACCCATCCTGTTGGCGGTAATGGACCCCATACTCATCCCACAGTTGGTAGTGGACCTGATTAACGTCGTACAGGTGGTATAGGACTCCATACCCTTCCTACGGGCGGTAGTGGACTCCATATCCATTCTGTGATCGGTAATGGACCCAATACCCATCCTGTTGGCGATAGTAGACCTCATACGCATCCTACGCGTGGTAGTGGACCCCATTCACATCGAGTGACTAGTTGTGGACCCTATTTCCATCTTGACGATACACTGGCAGTGTTGAAGATAGCAATATTCAGTGTACATGTTCCCAAGTAGGAAGATTTGCGAGGCAAGACCGACAAGAGGCTTCAGCATCAGACGCTGGTGTCACGTGAAAGACTTAATGTGGGGAGAGACAATGTCGTGTTATGTTATCCCGTCGCTGTAGATGTTCCTTAGTACCCCGAGACGGTCTTAGTTGCCTTCCTTACTGTCTGGCTGTGGTCGTCTGAGGTGGAGGTTACGATTACACAGTTATAAGCTTATAAATCTCTAGGTAAACATACAGCTTTAACAGGCAGAACTGAAGAGGTTGAAGCTGTAGAGGGCGTTTAGGAAGGAGCTGTGAACCGCCTGACATCCTATAAGACTCGTCTTGAGACTTGTACTTCAGGCACTTGAGGAGTACCTTGGGGAGACGGAGACAGGAAGAGCGAGGAAGGTGACAGGAAGTTTTGTTTTGAAGACGAGAGGAGCGCCGAGGACCCGTCCGACGTCACCAAGTGATCGACGAGGACGCCACTTGTGCTGAATAATATTCTGAACAATGTCATCCTGGACGTTAATAGATATTATAGTACATAAATGTTCACACTTCAATAAAGTTAAAATCACTCTATTTGTCATTAACGAACAATATCTTAAGTGAAAGCAAATATTTAATATCGTCTAGTATTGTGTCAGGAACTTTGGGTTGTTGGGTTTCTTCGTCTTTTATTACATATAGTAGTAGTAGTAGGCATATATAGTATATATATTGTATATATTGTATATTGTAGTTGTCGAGCGGCCATTAACTGTTCTTGACTGACGAACGATTACTACTTCAATGCCGATTCTATTGAAAATGTTGCTCTGTTGTACCTGTTGTTCTGTTGCAACACTTACAATGGAATGTTGTATTTGGTTTGTGAATTAGATTTTGAAATTAACAATTTCAAACATTCAAGCTGGGGATCATTATTGGTTTATTGGAGACTCGTTCGTATTTGGGGAAGTGCAAGAGTGGTTGTTGGCCATTGTTAATTGACTCTTCAGACGCGCAAAATGTTAACCAATAGGGTAAGTTTTAGGGTGAATGTCAACCAATCAGCGGCCGGGTTTGGTTGGCTGCCGGGTATAAAAGGGACGACGAGACAAAAAGTACTTCAGTGTGTTTTACCTCACTTTTTGGTGTACAGTTCCAGGTTCGTCTCTTGAAGTTGGGCTGTGTGTGGAGATCCTCCCACGCCCTTTGTTGCGTCCCCCTCCCACGCCCTTTGTTCCGTCCCCCTCCCACGCCCTTTGTTCCGTCCCCCTCCCTTTTCTGCGTTCCCCTCCCTCGCCCTTTGCTCCGGCCCCATGGGGGTGTCCCTATTTTCCCTGGTTCCCAGTACTGGAACTAGTGAGGTGTATAGGAGAAACTACCATAGTTTCAAAATAACCTCGACGAATCAAAGGTTAGGTTATGTGCGTTTAACGCTGCGTGTGGCACTACAGCAGACTCAAACTGGCTTGTGACGCTCCTCTACCCTACTTGTATCATGCGAGAAGCTAGCCCTTAGCGTCTGACTTCACCCTTAAGAAATTTTTACATGAATCTGAAATGTATACAATGGGGGAGTTACTAGTGTTAAACTTTAGTTTTGAATCTGTAATTTTAAACTTAAAAGGTATTTATATAAATTATATAATTTATATAAAATTTATAATTTAATTATATAAATGGGTAACAAAAATTTCCTACAAACAATGAACCAGGATATGTTAATCCTTAGGTTGTCCATCCATGGTGTTTAGTCTGTGTTTTTACCACCAATACTAATTATGTTACTTGCTGTCGTGTATTAAGCGTAAATTTCCTTGAGTAGCGCTTGAGTAGATTTGTAGCATTCAAGATTTCAGTAAAGTGTAGTTGTGTAAATTGTTAAGGGAATAATTTGTCCTGTCCATTGAACCCTAATGATGGTTAACTACCGGTTCGTAGTGGTAAAATTGCCAGCACCCCGGGGGTCTAAACAAGGGAGTCGGAAGTTTGAGAAACGTACCTTGGGTAAAATTCAGATGCTAGTCTCCGGACACTTCAACATAGTGGTTTGCTCCAGCAGTTCAAAAAGCTGTAGTTTGGTAAAATACAATATAGCCATGCACGTTGACTGTTTATTCCAGTTTCTTAAGACAATAATGGTAACACTTAATCTGTTAAATGTAGACAGTTAATAGGCTCCAGTCTCCTGAGCAAAACTAGTTGTCTGCACCAGTTTTCGTCTCGCCTCTTCCCCCCCCCCTTCAAAAAGTCTTCCTTCAGGGAAAACGTCTCTAATGTTCTCCAAAAAAGAGTAACCGGTTTCAAACTATATTTCTTTCCAGATCCAACAGTTCTCTTAAAGCGGCACAGTTATCCTTCCTTTATTTAAGGTATCCCAGCTTCCGTTGGTCCCCTCAGTCCCTCAAGTCTCTCAGCTCTCAAGGACACGACAAACTCTGCACTCCAGCCTGTGAAATACCTGGAACGTAGTAAGTAAAATGTTCGTTTGATTTGGTTACTCTCAATCCCATAGATCAAACCAGTAAGGTGCTTGGAGTACCAACGATACCGGTTAGAATACTCAACATAGCTTTTATTCTGATATTACTGTTGGTATCTGCTCCCGGAACATGCAATATTGCATCCATTTAAATATAAGAACATAGCTCTTATTAACACAGATCACGTTATGGCTCTTATTGTCTCCTTTTAGTAAATTTATATAAATTTAATTTTAAACAGTTTCAGATACATGTAACTAGGGCTGGTAAGAACTACTATTTTTCATGGTGGGTGAATATAAATACCTACAGCCGGGATCAAACAAACTCTTGCTGCTAGACATTGCCGAGGCTGATGAGTATCGAAGAAAAGGATAAGGGACTTCATAAAAAGAGCTATCACCAGAAGTGAGTTTGTGTTTAACATGGTTATAAATGATTGAAATACATGTGCATTAAAAATATGGTCATTCTGCTAGACTAAAATTTACTATTGGCAAAGAATTTTTGTAATGCTAGGTAATATTTTTAGGTGGGATTCAGTTTGTGGCAAGGAGCGAGGCACGACGACCTGGAGGTGGTCATCCGGGTACACAGTCCTACACAAACTAGTCTCGCACTCAAGGGTCAGTATGACTTGTTTTACTTTATTAATTCATCATTCGGCTTAAATTATCTTAACATACAAGGGTGTTTGGAATCTTTTTCAAGAGCAGGTTAAGGGCTTAAACGGTTGTAAAGAATACTGTAGAAATTAATCTTAACTAGTCACTAGATTTTATAATGTCTTACTTTAAGGAATATAATAGTTCTGATGTTAACTCGCCCCCCTCCTGTCCCCAGGCACGGACGATCACAGCCAGACAACAGGAAAAGCAACGAAGACAGTCTCGGGGCAGTGAAGAACATCTATAACGGCGTCATAATGTGGCAAGACATTGCCTGTCACCAGTCTGTCATCTGTGAAGCCAGCCTTTGATATATTTTGCCAGAAAATGACCTGGTTTCCTGAATGATAGTTGTAAAATATGAATTTCAACTAGCTCTTAATCGTCTTTAATCCCTTAGCCAGGAAGTTTCTTAATACTTTGTCTACGCAACTTGCCACCAAGGAACTGAAGTATTAATTTTTTTTTTACACAATATCCTAAACTAGTCACTTAAGGAAACTATTAATGACTTGAATGTCACAAGCATGACAATGTAACAACGTGTTGGAGGTATGTGAACCACCACACGTACCCCAGACAGACACGTGTAGGTGGATTACTTGTAAAACTTGGTTGTGGCACTGTTTTTGGGCCTCGCTAGGTGTCTTAAGATTAAGGAATTTTGTCTAGTTTAGTTTGGCAGTGAGTTTATCTGGAAGAAACTTGAACGCTGGCTTGACTCTTGATGTTATAAAATACATTTTAAAAGTAGTATTCAAACCCATTCTAACTGGGCAACTAACCCAACTAAATGACTAACTTAACTACCTATTTCTCTATCCACACTATTCTATATTGCGACCCAGTATGGTACTAATAAATCTCTGAACTGTTACTTTCCTTGTATACATCAAAAGTGCGTATTTCTAGATAAACTAGAGAATTAAATGTTAAGATAATTAGGGGGGAGGGGAAGCGGGAAAGAAACGTCTTGCATGAAATTCCAGGAAAACAAACATTTTCATTGGAGCTGCCTCGTATGGGCCAATAGGCCTGCTGCAGTTCTCATTACTACTATCCCCTACACCTGACTTTCCTCCTCAGCTCTCTCTTGCCTATTTATTGCCTGTCCCTACCTCATCACAATCGACTTGAGAATGGTCCAGGACGGACCGAAACGTCGTCGTCCCTTCAATTTCTAGTGTGTGGTCTGGTCAACATTTTCATTGGAAACTTCAGAGGGATGTACTTTCGTTAACTTGTTTATTAAAATTTGTTCAACGTGATGCACGTCTCTAGGTTTTAATGTTAACAAATTTTTACATTAGTAATGGATAAACGTTTCACTTAAAGGTGAATTTTTACTTTAATTAAGAATAGCAAGGCTGAGTCTGCCACAAATGGCCTGACAACACGAGTAACATCAGCCTCGTGAATCAACCCGTTCTCGCAAATTCGTAAAGTCAATATTGACTTACTAACTACGTGCATAGGTGATATACTAAACATAATAGATACCCTTAAAAAGATTCATAGAAAACACCGACCTTACCTAACCTTGTTAGTATCTTAAGATAAGCATCTTATTGCTTCGTAATTACAATTATTACTTAACTTATACCTATTATAGGTTAGGTAATAATTGTAATTACGAAGCAATAAGATGCTTATCTTAAGATACTAACAAGGTTAGGTAAGGTCGATGTTTTCTATGAATCTTTTTAAGGGTATCTATTATTAAATATGTGCATAGGTGACATACTTAACATAAGTCAATATTGACTTATTAAATTTGCGAGAACGGGTTGCGTGAATTGCACATTACTGAAACCTCACTGGCTTGTTTGTCCCCCACCCACTGTAGGGCAGTGACCCGCCCTGGAGCAAGAGTTCGGATGCTTGGACTGTCACCTGTACGGAAATAAGTTTCGAGAACACTCCCACTGGTCTCCTGGGTTGTTGCGGACTCCATAAATCCCAGGAAATCTTCGAAAGAAAAAAGGGTACCTTGTTCCACTAGTCTAACTTGAGTTAAACGTTTTACATCTGATGCTGTTGACATGGGTTCGTATAAAAAACTACAGTAACAGTACCGTTGATCTATTGGCAGAAAGCTGTCGGACGTACCTGCCACTTAATTTTGGGTTTACTTGTTCATTTAATATTTAATCTTGGATAAATACGAGGCAGTAGGACAATGACATGCAAACTATTAGTAGTTATTCAAACTATTCCTGTTGACATTTACTGGTATCACTCAACTTCTGTATCAAAGAATAGACAAAATTAAAGAATTTGTAAATGTAGACGCTTCGAATGAGTTGATAGAAAGGTTTGAGAGCCACATGAAAGGTCTGTTGTTCTAACTACTTTGTAAAAAAACTGAATTACTTTACGGGTTTGGTGCCACTTTTTGATAATTACTTAAAGAATTAAAGGTCCAATGTAATGCATAGAATGGTGCAACTGCTTGAAGAGACTTCACCCATAGGGTTTATACCCATGGAACCACTTACCCGCCGAAGCATTCGACACAATTTACTATTATACAAATAATCTGGAATAGAGGAACTAAGTTTCCTCGGCGGGGACCCTCTAGGTAATCCTGACTTGCATACATGAATTAACCAGTCCTAATCCATCCACCAGAAGAGGCAAGTAATTATCAAAGAAGGCACCAAGACGAAGAGAACACATCACTTTGGATATTCAAAGGAAACTATGCCGATATCGCTCGACTACTCTATATTAAGGACATTACACTCCAACCATTTTCTCAGTCCCGGAAGAATAACCATTTTGCTTCACGAGTATAAGTATTCTGAATAAGATTTTGATCTGTACGGATAACAGACTACAGCTGTTAGCTGCATGAAGATCACACAAGATAGTCTGCATATATTTTATAGACTGGACATCCGGGCCAAGGTAACCACAAGGAGCAGCCTAGTTACAGACCAGTTATGACTTACACGGAAAGTCTACAGGAGCTAAACGACACGTCCCTGGAAGACAATTTTGAAGATGATCACGACTAAGAAATTGACGGTGGACAAAACTAGTTAGCATGGTTGGAACACTACCAAAGGAATATGTGGAGACAGAGCCCAAATGATAATCAAACAAAGCGCAAAGCCATTACGACTATGTAGCACTTAAATGGGGTCAGGATAAGGATTTGGGATGGGAGCAATGAATGCTGCCCAATCACTTTGATGACCGGGAATTGAACGCCGACCTGCATGAAGCGAGACCGACGCTTTATACTCCAGCCCAAGTGGTTGGGCGGCCAACACATTTAAGATTTTCCCCTTTGTCAGTAGTTAACAGATGGAATGCATTAGGCAGTGATGTGGAGGTGGCAGACTCCATACACAGTTTTTAAATGCAGACATAAGAGCCCAATAGGCTCCGGAATCTTTACACCAGTCGATTGATAGTCTAGAGGCGGGACCAAAGAACCGAAGCTCAACCTCCGCAAGCACATCTAGGCGAGTACACAATCCTGAGGGTGATCTTGGTACCCACAGAATAAGTCCTGTGGAACATTCACGCATCTTCCTACCTTTCCTGAACCACAAGCAAGCATTTAACCTGGCCAGTTCATTGTAGTTACGGTATAACTGGAAACTTTTCTGTAGGACAGCCTCTGATTTCTCCTATGCAACCAAACCAACACAAACCGGTGCAACCTCTGTTACAGTTTTCCTACTTGTGGAGCCGATAGGGTCGTTTTATAGCCCCGTTTTCAACGAGTAGAATAATAGGTCAACATTAATAGGTCTCTCCTACCGAGGATAGACTTCGTACTGTCAAGTCTTGCCCAGAGTTAACCAAGAGTGTTTACCACTCAATGTTAACTTCAGTGGCATTACTAAATTCAAGATACGAGGAAGGTGTTGTATGGAGATGGGAACGTTACTTTAATTTGAAACTAGATTCTTTGGGTTCATACACACCAAACTATCCTCTATCATCCGGGTTGTGGGTTCAGGATAACAGCATCTAACAGCCTAGTCAGAGACCGGGCCACGTTTAATTAAACAAGGTTGAATAAAATTACTATTTGGGTAGTAATTTAGTATTGAAATTCAAAGTTGGAGTCAAGAATCAGCGCGAGGTGCCCTCAGAAAGCGAGCTCTTAGCTCAGACGACCAAGTGGTGAAGGGCGGTACATCGTTTTGTTCCGTCGTTGTAGAAGTTCAGTACAGACACTGTCTGCGTTGCCTTCTGTGTCTAGCTGGCTGTAGTTGGTCGGACCTGGGGAAGAGAGGAAGCTAACATTAGGAATGTCAGGTTTAAAATGGTTAACATTTCCACCTTTTTAGTGACTTAGTGTTAAGTAAATGCAGTTCATTAAGCCTTCGCTAGACACTAGCAATCTTCACTACCACCCAATGATTAATATCGAGAGCACAAATTGTCGCACGATGTGTATGGGGGCCACTACCACTTATAGGATGTGTATGGGGGACCACTACCATCCATAGAATGTGTATGGAGTCCACCACCGCAATTTAAATAGGAACAGACAAGTATGGATTGGAGACGCAGATGTAAAGCTTAAAGAGCTCATTAACAATGCGATGTATAAGACACTAACAAGAATACTATAGTAGGTAATGGGCAAATATTCAAGTGCCACACGCAGCATTATGTGCACGTAACCCAATCTTCGATTCGTCAAGGAAAATCTGGAATAATGGTAGTCTACTTCCATACACTTCACTAGTTCCAATACGGGGAATTAGGGGCAGGGGAGGGTGGCACAAGGGGCAAGAGAGGGCGCCACATGGGGCAGGGGAGAGAAAGGAAAGGGGGTGATCCTCCACATACAGCTCAAGTTCAAGAAACTATCCTGGAACTGTATATCAAATGTGAGGTAAAACACTGAAGTGTTTTTTTCGTCTCATCGTCCCTTTTATACCTAGCAGCCAACCAAACCCGGCCGCTGATTGGTTGACATTCACCCTAAAACTCACCCTATTGGTAAACATTTTGCGCGTCTGAAGAGTAAATTAACAATGGCCAACAACCACTCTTGCACTTCCCCAAATACGAACGAGTCTCTAATGAACCAATTATGATCCCCAGCTTGAACATTTGAAGTTGTCAATTACAGAATCTAATTCACAAACCAAATACAACATTCTATTGTAAGTGTTGCAACAGAACAACAGGTACAACAGAGCAACATTTGCAACAGAAGCGGCTGTGAAGTAGTAATCGTCCGTCAGTTAAGGGCTGTTAATAGCCGCTCAACAACTACAATATAGAGTATATACAATATATATATATACCTTATATGTCTACTACTATTATATGTAATAACAGACTAAAAAACCCAACAACCCAAAGTTCCTGACACAACACTAAATGATGTGAAATATTTGCTTTCAGGTAACTTAAGATATTGTTCGTTAATGAAAAATAGAGTGATTTTAGCTTTATTGAAGTGTGAACATTTATGTACTATAATATCTATTAACGTCCAGGATGACATTGTTCAGAATATTATTCAGCACAAGTGGCGTCCTCGACGATCACTTGGTGACGCCGGACGGGTCCTCGGCGCTCCTCTCGTCTTCAAAACAAAACTTCCCGTCACCTTCCTCGCTCTTCCTGTCTCCGTCTCCCCAAGGTACTCCTCAAGTGCCTGAAGTACAAGTCTCCAGACGAGTCTTATAGGATGTCAGGCGGTTCACAGCTCCTTCCTACACGCCCTCTACAGCTTCAACCTCTTCAGTTCTGCCTGTTAGAGCTGTATGTTTACCTAGAGATTTATAAGCTTATAACTGTGTTATCGTAACCTCCACCTCAGACGACCACAGCCAGACAGTAAGGAAGGCAACTAAGACCGTCTCGGGGTATTAAGGAACATCTACAGCGACGGGATAACATAACACGACATTGTCTCTCCCCACATTAAGTCTTTCACGTGACACCAGCGTCTGATGCTGAAGCCTCTTGTCGGTCTTGCCTCGCAAATCTTCCTACTTGGGAACCTGTACACTGAATATTGCTACCTTCAACACTGCCAGTGTATCGTCAAGATGGAAATAGGGTCCACAACTAGTCACTCGATGTGAATGGGGTCCACTACCACGCGTAGGATTGGTATGGGGGCCCCCACAACCACCCGTAAGATGCGCATGGAGTCCACTATCACCTATAGAATGTTCATGGGGTCCATTACCAACTTTTGGATGCGTATGGGGTTCACTACCACCCACAGGATGGGTATGGGATCCAGTACCGCCCACATGATGGGTATGGGATCCAGTACTGCCCACAGGATGGGTATTGTGTCCACTACCTCCCACGACTTTGTGGTAGAGGACCCCATACTAATCTTGAGGATGGTAATGGACACTATACCCATTATATGGGCGGCTGTAGGCCTCCATACCTATCCTACAGGTGGCACTGAACCCCGTACCCTTCTTGTGGATGGTAGTGGACTCCATACCCATCCTGTGGGCGGTAGTGGACCATATATCCATATTCTTGGCGGTAGTGGACCCCATACGCATTCAGCAGGTTGTAGTGAACCCAGTACCTATCCAACAGGTGGACGTGGACGTAATACCTATCCTTTTGGGTGGTAGTGGGCCTCATAAAAAATGTGACTTATTGTGGGCCCTTTATCCATCCTGTTTGCAGTAGTGTACCCCATACATATTCCAGCGTCACATCGCTTTCTGTTGACGTTCCTACAACCCATTATCTAAGATTTTCAAAGTTTTTTTTCAATAACAAGCTTAGGTGTACACAGCAATGTGCTGCTACCGTAATTAATATGAAAGATTACACAGTGTAGATAAAAATACTAGCTATAAGTTCATCTAATATTCACAAAATGGTGAGTGATACATGAAATCAGGGAGAAAACACCAGCCTCAATACAAAAACAAATCAACTCTGACTAAAAATCAAGAGAGAACATGAAACGTAACACTGATCTATTAGCCTCCACTAGCAAAATCTGGGTACAGCACATGAATTTCTTTCAGTATTCCTGGGTATATGAAGTACTTAGAGCTCAAAGTACCTCATACCATTTGGTCTAAAGTCACTTATAACAGGGCAATCAGAGCAGCCCGTCCTCCAAACAAAGACCCAAAAGTAATTCCATGCACCCGCGAAACCCTCTGTTTATGATTGAAAAACGGTTTACACAAGACTCAAAACTGATTTCGTTCGAACACTTCCGGAACAAGTGCTTCACTGACGACTTTTGTTCGAACCACAACGCTGTAAATGCTTCACCCACGTACTAAAAATAAGAATAATCGCCAACAGAACCTAAACACCTAACCTAAACTATGCCTATATATGCACAATATGCTAATATATTTCTATATGTAACATTATGTAACATAAGTACTATGGTATTCGGAGGAAATGTTGGTGTCAAGGGCAGGATAGTATGTGTCAAGGACAGGCCAGTGTGTCAAGGACAGGGGGGGTTTGGGCAAAATGTGATAAATCGCCGTTGTCACAAATTGGCATTTTTCGGTATAAAAACTCGTAATTTCAAACTCCAAATATGTGCAAAGAGTCAGACTTCGGCTGAAAAATCTGGCTCAAGTTTCAGATTTGCGGTATTTCCTAGATTGTGAAAACTGCAGGGGGGGGGGGGGAGGGCAAAATGTGATAAATCGCCGTTGTCACAAATTGACATTTTTTCGGTATAAAAAGTCGTAATTTCAAACTCCAAATACAAGCCGAATTCTGACTCTTTGCACATATTTGGATTTTGAAATTTCGACTTTTTATACCAAAAAAATGCCAGTTTGTGACAACGGTGATTTATCACATTTTGCCCAAACCCCCCGTGCGGTGGTTGTGAGGTTCAACTTCCCGGCGGCCCGGTCTCTGACCAGGCCTCCTGGTTGGTGGTTGGGTTAACCAGGCTGTTGTTGGACGCAGCTGCTTGCAGCCTGACGTATGAATCACAGCATTGGTCGATCAGTTGTAAAATCACTAACGATGCGCTTGTTGCTACTAAATCCTCACCACTCGTAAAATCCTTCCCTCACTACACGTGAAAGTCTTGACACAGCTTTACTCTTATAGAGTTTCTGGAAACTTTTTTTCTCAAGACTTTACAGGGAAAGTTTCTTCCGTTCTGTGGGACCTTGAGTGTGGAGCTCACGCTTGAGCGCCGCCTCCTACTTAAAGATCTTGCTTGAACGCAGCCTCTTTTAGTCCATCACTTCACATGTCATTCCTCCTCACTTCTCACCAGACACCCAGCCCTCTCCCTCTCCACTGCTCCCTTCATTTCCTATCTCCACAGCCCTCACCTGACTTACTGTGTGGGGAGAATGATGGGAGCATCGCTACAATATTGGCGCCCAGAAGGAAGAGCCAGTCTCCTGCCAGCTGGTCCCGTTTGTCAAGCGCCTCTCAGACTGGCTCCTGGTAAGGAAAGGGGGCTGTGAATGTGAGTGTGCGTGTGTGTGAGTGTGCGTGTGTGTGAGTGTGCGTGTGTGTGAGTGTGCGTGTGTGTGAGTGTGCGTGTGTGTGAGTGTGCGTGTGTGTGAGTGTGCGTGTGTGTGAGTGTGCGTGTGTGTGTGTTTGTACGAGTGTGTGTTGATTCTTGGCTACTGGTTGACACAAAGCGACTACCTGATAATTGGAGACTAGTTGGTTGATGATAACTGAGGAGAGGTGAGCTGAGACTGTCAGACAGAGAAGCCAATCAGGTGTGAGGATGGGCTGCAATGCCGAGGAGAATCCGGACAGAGGTACTTTTTTTTGCAGCAGGGAAGAGTGAGGGTGTACGGTCAAACAGGGATGAGGCTAAAAAAGGGTAAGGCCACGGAGGGTGAGGCCCAAAGAAGGTAAGGTCAGGCAAGGAAAGGTGAGGCAAGGCACCCAATAGGTTAATCTCCACTAAACAAGCAAGTCAGTCAGTGAGGTTGAACATTAATTACCTTCTGTCTCACAATTGTATGTGGAGCAGTACCTGTTCCATACGCTGGTGGGAGAGTGAGAGGGGCCAGTGGATGTTCCAGGACGCTAGTGGGAGAGTGGGAGGCACCAGTGGGTATTCCAGACGCTCCAGAATTTCTAGTAGGATTCTTAGTAGGATTTCTCGTAGGATTTCTAGTAGGATTTCTAGGTGATTTCGAGTAGGATTTCTAGGCGATTTCTAGTAGGATTTCTAGTTTTTTCCAGGGGATTCTTAGCAGGATTTCTAGTAGGATTCCTCGTAAGATCCCTAATAGGATTTCTAGTAGGATTTCTAGGTGATTTCTACTAGGATTTCTAGGGAATTCCTAGTAGAATTTCTAGTTCGATTCCTAGTAGGATTTGAATTAGGATTTCTAGGTGATTTCTAGTAGAATTCTTAGTATTATTTCTAGGTGATTTCTAGTAGGATTCCCAGTAGTATTTCTAGTAGTATTTCTACGGGATTCCTAGTAGGATTCCTAGTAGGATTCCTTGTAGGATCTTCAGTAGGATTTCTAATAGGATTTCAATGTGATTTCTAATAGGATTTCAAGGTGATTTCCACTAGGATTTCTAGAGGATTCATAATAAGATTTTTAGTAAGATTCCTAGTAGGATTTGAATTAAGATTTCTAGTAGGATTTCTAGATGATTTCTAGTAGGATTCCTAGTATTATTTCTAGGTGATTTCTAGTAGGAATCCTAGTAAAATTTCTAGTAGGATTTCAAGAGGAATCCTTGCAGGATTTCCAGTAGGATATCTAGGTGATTTCTAGTAGGATTTCTAGTAGGATTCCTAGCAAGATTTCTAGGCGATTTCTATTAGGATGCCTAGTATTATTTCTAGATGATTTCTAGTAGGATTTCTAGTAGGATTTCTAGGTGATATAGTAGGATTTCTAGGTGATTTCTAGGATTCCTAGTAGTATTTGTAGTAGGATTTCTAGTAGGATTCCTAGGTGACTGTTAGTAGGATTTCTAGTAGGATTTCTACGTGAATTCTAGTAGGAATTCTAGGCTATTTTTAGTACGATTTCTAGGTTTTTCCAGGTGATTCATGGTAGGATTTTTAGTAGATCTCCTAATAGGATTCCGCGTAAGATCCCTAGTAGGATTTTAGTAGGATTTCTAGATGATTTCTACTAGGATTTTTAGGGGATTCCTAGTAGGATTTCTAGTTGGATTCCTACTAGAATATCAATTAGGATTACTAGTAGGATTTCTAGATAATTTCTAGTAGGATTCTTAGTATTATTGACCTCCAGGGGTCTTTACGGACCTCCAGGAGGCCTTTAGAAGTCTCCTGGGACCTCCAGGTACATACTCAAAGTACCTATAGGTACCTCAAAGTACCTATAGGGAGCCTCCAGGGACATACTTGGGGCCTTCAGAGACCTCCAGGGGCCTCCAGGGACCTTAGGAGGCCTCGAGAGACCTCCAGGAGGGCCCCCAGGGACCTCCAGGAGCCTCCATGGACTTTCAGGGGCCTCCATGGACCTCCAAAGGCCTCCAGAGACCTCAAAGTACTTCTAGGGGGCCTCCAGGGTCATCATAAGGGCCTCAAGAGACCTCCAGGGGCCTCCATGGACCTCAATGGGCCTTTAGAGGGCCTCCAGGGACCTCCACAGGCCTCCAGGGACCTCAATGGCCTTTAGGGGGGCCTCCAGGGACCTCAATGGGCCTTTAAGGGGGCCTCCAGGGACCTCAATGGGACTTTAGGGGGCCTCCAGGGACCTCAATGGGCCTTTAGGGGCCCGCCAGGCACCTCCTGGGACCTCAAGAGGCCTCCAGAGGCCTCAACGTACCTCTAAGGAGCCTCCATGGACATTCTGGGGGCCTCCAGAGAACTCCAAGGGATTCCAGGGATTCCAGGGGCCTCCCGGGACCTCCAGGGGCCTCCAGGGGCCTCCAGGGACCTCCAAAGGCCTCCAGGAACTTTACGGGGCCTCTAGGGAGGCCTCCAGATACCTACAGGGGCCTCCTAGGACATCCAGGGACATTCAGGTGGCCTCCAGGGACCTTCAGAGGCCTCCAGGGACCTCCAGGAGGCCTTTAGGGAGTCCCCAGGGACTTCCAAGGGTCTCTAGGGAGGTCTCCAGAGACCTTCAGGGGCCTCCAGGGACCTCCAGGGACATCCAGGGGACATCCAGAGGCCTCCAGAAACTTCCAAGGAATTTCAGGTGGCCTCCAGGGGCCTCCAGGAACTTTTAAGGGTGCTGAAAGCAGCGGTGGGTCACATTTTGCCCAAACCCTCCTGCAGTTTTCAAAATATCCCAAATATCCCAAATTCGATACCTGAGCCATATTTTGGAGCCTAATTCTGGCTCTCTGCACCTATTCGCAGTTTGAAATAACAACTTTTTATACTGAAAATAGGCCAATTACTGAAAGCGGCGGTGGGACACATTTTGCCCAAACCCCCCTGCAATTTTCAAAATATCCCAAATATCCCAAATTCGATACTTGAGCCATAGTTTGGAGCCAAATTCTGGATCTCTGCACCTATTCGCAGTTCGAAATTCCGGATTTTTATACCGAAAATAGGCCAATTACTGAAAGCGGCGGAGGTCACATTTTGCCCAAACCCCCCTGCAGTTCTCAAAATATCGCAAATATCCCAAATTCGATACCTGAGCCATATTTTGGAGTCAAATTCTGGCTCTCTGCACCTATTCGCAGTTTGAAATTCCGAATTTTTTATCCCGAAAATAGGCCAATTACTGAAAGCGGCGTTGGGTCACATTTTTGGCCAAACCCCCCTGCAGTTTTCAAAATATCCCAAATATCCCAAATTCGATACCTGAGCCATATTTTGGAGCCAAATTCTGGCTCTCTGCACCTATCCGCAGTTTGAAATTCCGACTTTTTATACCGAAAATAGGCCAATTACTGAAAGCGGCGGTGGGTCACATTTTGCCCAAACCCCCCTGCAGTTTTCAAAATATCCCAAATATCCCAAATTCGATACCTGAGCCATATTTTGGTGCATAATTCTGCCTCTCTGCACCTATTCGCAGTTTGAAATTCCTACTTTTTATACTGAAAATAGGCCAAATACTGAAAGCAGCGGTTGGTTAAATTTTGCCCAAACCCCACTGCAGTTTTCAAAATATCCCAAATATCCCAAATTCGATACTTGAGCCATAGATTGGAGCCAAATTTTGGCTCTCTGCACCTATTTTCAGTTTGAAATTCCGAATTTTTATACCTAAAATAGGCCAATTACTGAAAGCGGCGGTGGGTCACATTTTGCCCATACCCTCATGCACCTTTCAAAATATCCCAAATATCCCAAATTCGATACCTGAGCCATATTTTGGAGCCAAATTCTAGCTCTCTGCACCTATTTGCAGTTTGAAATTCCGACTTTTATACTGAAAATATTCCAATTACTGAAAGCGGCGGTGTGTCACATTTTGCCCAAACCCCCCTGCAGTTTTCAAAATATTCCAAATTCGATACTTGAGCCATAGTTTGGAGCCAAATTCTGGCTCTCTGCACCTATTGGCAGTTTGAAATTCCGAATTTTTATACCGAAAATAGGCCAATTACTGAAAGCGGCGGTGGATTACATTTTGCACAAACCCCCCTGCAGTTTCCAAAATATCCCAAATATTCCAAATTCGATACCTGAGCCATATTTTTGAGCCAAATTCTGGCTATCTGCACCTATTCACAGTTTGAAATACCGAATTTTTATACCGAAAATAGGCCAATTACTGAAAGCGGCAGTGGGTCACATTTTGCCCAAACCCTCCTGCAGTTTTCAAAATATCCCAAATATCCCAAATTCGATACCTGAGCCATATTTTGGAGCCAAATTCTGGCTCTCTGCACCTATTCGCAGTTTGAAATTCCGACTTTTAATACTGAAAATAGGCCAATTACTGAAAGCGGCGGTGGGTCACATTTTGCCCAAACCCCCCTGCAGTTTTCAAAATATCCCAAATATCCCAAATTCGATACTTGAGCCATAGTTTGGAGCCAAATTTTGGCTCTCTGCACCTATTTGCAGTTTGAAATTCCGAATTTTTATACCTAAAATAGGCCAATTACTGAAAGCGGCGGTGGGTCACATATTGTCCAAACCCCCCTGCAGTTTTCAAAATATCCCAAATTCGATACCTGAGCCATAGTTTTGAGCCAAATTCTGGCTCTCTACACCTATTTGCAGTTTGAAATTTCGAATTTTTGAACCGAAAATAGGCCATTAACTGAAAGCGGTGGTGGGTCACATTTTGCCCAAACCCCCCTGCAGTTTTCAAAATATTCCAAATATCCCAAATTCGATACCTGAGCTATATTTTGGAGCCAAATTCT
Source organism: Procambarus clarkii (assembly GCF_040958095.1). Lineage (NCBI taxonomy): Eukaryota > Metazoa > Arthropoda > Malacostraca > Decapoda > Cambaridae > Procambarus > Procambarus clarkii. Next base: position 37,421,132 of record NC_091169.1, read on the forward strand.
GGCTATCTGCACCTATTCGCAGTTTGAAATACCGACTTTTTATACTGAAAATAGGCCAATTACTGAAAGCGGCAGTAGGTCACATTTTGCCCAAACCCTCCGGCAGTTTTCAAAATATCCCAAATATCCCAAATTCGATACCTGAGCCATATTTTGGAGCCAAATTCTGGCTTTCTGCACCTATTCGCAGTTTGAAATTCCGACTTTTTATACTGAAAATAGGCCAATTACTGAAAGCGGCGGTGGGTCACATTTTGGCCAAACCCCCCTGCAGTTTTCAAAATATCCAAAATATCCCAAATTCGATACTTGAGCCATAGTTTGGAGCCAAATTCTCGCTCTTTGCACCTATTCGCAGTTTGAAATTCCGAATTTTTAAACCGAAAATAGGCCAATTACTGAAAGCAGCGGTGGGTCACATTTTGCCCAAACCCCCCTGCAGTTTTCAAAATATCCCAAATATCCCAAATTCGATACCTGAGCCATATTTTGGAGCCAAATTCTGGCTCTCGGCACCTATCCTCAGTTTGAAATTCCGAGTTTTTATACCGAAAATAGGCCAATTACTGAAAGCAGCGGTGGGTCACATTTTGCCCGAACCCCCCTGCAGTTTTCAAAATATCCCAAATATCCCAAATTCGATACATGAGCCATAATTTTGAGCCAAATTCTGGCTCTCTGCACCTATTCGCAGTTTGAAATACCGAATTTTTATACCGAAAATAGGCCAATTACTGAAAGCGGCGGTGGGTCACATTTTGCCCATACCCTCTTGCAGCTTTCAAAATATCCCAAATATCCCAAATTCGATACCTGAGCCATATTTTGGAGCCAAATTCTAGCTCTCTGCACCTATTCGCAGTTTGAAATTCTGACTTTTTATACTGAAAATATTCCAATTACTGAAAGCGGCGGTGGGTCACATTTTGCCCAAACCCCCCTGCAGTTTTCAAAATATCCCAAATTCGATACTTGAGTCATAGTTTGGAGCCAAATTCTGGCTCTCTGCACCTATTCGCAGTTTGAAATTCCGAATTTTTATTCTGAAAATAGGCCAATTACTGAAAGCGGCGGTGGGTCACATTTTGCCCAAACCCCCCTGCAGTTTTCAAAATATCCCAAATATTCCAAATTCGATACTTGAGCCATAGTTTGGAGCCAAATTCTGGCTCTCTGCACCTATTCGCAGTTAGAAATTCCGAATTTTTATACCGAAAATAGGCCAATTACTGAAAGCGGCGTTGGGTTACATTTTGCCCAAACCCCCCTGCAGTTTTCAAAATATCCCAAATATCCCAAATTCTATACTTGAACCATAGTTTGAGCCAAATTCTGGCTCTCTGCACTCATTCGCAGTTCGAAATTCCGACTTTTTATACCGAAAATAGGCCAATTACTGAAAGCGGCGGTGGGTCACATTTTGCCCAAACCCCCCTGCAGTTTTCAAAATATCCCAAATATCCAAAAACCGATACCTGAGCCATATTTTGGAGCCAAATTCTGGCTCTCGGCATCTATCCTCAGCTTGAAATTCCGACTTTTTATACCGAAAATAGGCCAATTACTGAAAGCATCGGTGGGTCACATTTTGCCCGAACCCCCCTGCAGTTTTCAAAATATCCCAAATATCCCAAATTCGATACCAGAGCCATATTTTGGAGTCAAATTCTGGCTCTCTGCATCTATTCGCAGTTTGAAATTCCGACTTTTTATACCGGAAATGGGCCAATTACTGAAAGCGGCGGTAGGTCACATTTTGCCCAAACCCCCCTGTAGTTTTCAAAATATCCCAAATATCCCAAATTCGATACCAGAGCCATATTTTGGAGTCAAATTCTGGCTCTTTGCACCTATTCGCAGTTTGAAATTCCGACTTTTTATACCGAAAATACACCAATTACTGAAAGCGGCGGAAGGTCACATTTTGCCCAAACCCCCCTGCAGTTTTCAAAGTATCCCAAATATTCCAAATTCGATACCTGAGCCATATTTTGGAGCCAAATTCTGGCTCTCGGCACCTATCCGCAGTTTGAAATTCCGACTTTTTATTCCGAAAATAGCCTAATTACTGAAAACGGCGGTGGGTCACATTTTGCCCAAACCCCCCCATGCAGTTTTCAAAATATCCCAAATATCCCCAATTCGATACTTGAGCCATAGTTTGGAGCCAAATTCTGGCTCCTTCACCAATTTGCAGTTTGAAATTCCGACTTTTTGAACCGAAAATAGGCTTTTTACTGAAAGCGGTGGTGGGTCACATTTTGCCCAAACCCCCCTGCAGTTTTCAAAATATCCCAAATATCCCAAATTCGATACCTGAGCTATAATTTTGAGCCAAATTCTGGCTCTCTGCACCTATTTGCAGTTTGAAATTCCGACTTTTTGAACCGAAAATAGGCCTTTTACTGAAAGCGGTGGTGGGTCACATTTTGCCCAAACCCCACTGCAGTTTTCAAAATATCCCAAATATTCCAAATTCGATACCTGAGCCATATTTTGGAGCCAAATTCTGGCTCTCGGCACCTATCCGCAGTTTGAAATTCCGACTTTTTATTCCGAAAATAGCCTAATTACTGAAAACGGCGGTGGGTCACATTTTGCCCAAACCCCCCCATGCAGTTTTCAAAATATCCCAAATATCCCCAATTCGATACTTGAGCCATAGTTTGGAGCCAAATTCTGGCTCCTTCACCAATTTGCAGTTTGAAATTCCGACTTTTTGAACCGAAAATAGGCTTTTTACTGAAAGCGGTGGTGGGTCACATTTTGCCCAAACCCCCCTGCAGTTTTCAAAATATCCCAAATATCCCAAATTCGATACCTGAGCTATAATTTTGAGCCAAATTCTGGCTCTCTGCACCTATTCGCAGTTTGAAATACCGACTTTTTATACCGAAAATAGGCCAATTACTGAAAGCGGCAGTGGGTCACATTTTGGCCAAACCCTCCTGTAGCTTTCAAAATATCCCAAATATCCCAAATTCGATACCTGAGCCATATTTTGGAGCCAAATTCAGGCTCTCTGCACCTATTCGCAGTTTGAAATTCCGACTTTTTATACTGAAAACATTCCAATTACTGAAAGCGGCGGTGGGTCACATTTTGCCCAATCCCCCCTGCAGTTTTCAAAATATCCTAAATATCCCAAATTCGATACTTGAGCCATAGTTTGGAGCCAAATTCTGGCTCTCTTCACCTATTCGCAGTTTGAAATTCCGAATTTTAATACCGAAAATAGGCCAATTACTGAAAGCGGCGGTGGGTCACATTTTGCCCAAACCCTCCTGCAGTTTTCAAAATATCCCAAATATCCCAAATTCGATACCTGAGCCATATTTTGGAGCCAAATTCTGGCTCTCTGCACCTATTCGAAGTTTGAAATTCCGACTTTTTATACTGAAAATAGGCCAATTACTGAAAGCGGCGGTGGGTCACATTTTGCCCAAACCCCCCTGCAGTTTTCAAAATATCCCAAATATCCCAAACTTGATACTTGAGCCATAGTTTGGAGCCAAATTCAGGCTCTCTGCACTTATTCGCAGTTCGGAATTCCGACTTTTTATACCGAAAATATGCCAATTACTGAAAGCGGCGGTGGGTCACATTTTACCCAAACCCCCCTGCAGTTTTCAAAATATCCCAAATATTCCAAATTCGATACTTGAGCCATAGTTTGGAGCCAAATTCTGGCTCTCTGCACCTATTCGCAGTTCGAAATTCCTGCTTTTTATACCGTAAATAGGCCAATTACTGAAAGCGGCGGTGGGTCACATTTTGCCCAAATCCCCCTGCAGTTTTCAAAATATCACAAATATCCCAAATTCGATACCTGAGCCATATTTTGGAGCCAAATTCTGGCTCTCTGCACCTATCCGCAGTTTGAAATTCCGACTTTTTATACCGAAAATGGGCCAATTACTGAAAGCGGCGGGGGGTCACATTTTGCCCAATCCCCCCTGCAGTTTTCAAAATATCCCAAATATCCCAAATTCGATACTTGAGCCATAATTTTGAGCCAAATTCTGGCTCTCTGCACCTATTCGCAGTTTGAAATACCGAATTTTTATACCGAAAATAGGCCAATTACTGAAAGCGGCGGTGGGTCACATTTTGCCCATACCCTCTTGCAGCTTTCAAAATATCCCAAATATCCCAAATTCGATACCTGAGCCATATTTTGGAGCCAAATTCTAGCTCTCTGCACCTATTCGCAGTTTGAAATTCTGACTTTTTATACTGAAAATATTCCAATTACTGAAAGCGGCGGTGGGTCACATTTTGCCCAAACCCCCCTGCAGTTTTCAAAATATCCCAAATTCGATACTTGAGCCATAGTTTGGAGCCAAATTCTGGCTCTCTGCACCTATTCGCAATTTGAAATTCCGACTTTTTATACTGAAAATAGGCCAATTACTGAAAGCGGCGGTGGGTCACATTTTGCCCAAACCCCCCTGCAGTTTTCAAAATATCCCAAACATCCCAAATTCGATACTTGAGTCATAGTTTGGAGCCAAATTCTGTCCCTCTGCACCTATTCGCAGTTTGAAATTCCGAATTTTTATTCTGAAAATAGGCCAATTACTGAAAGCGGCGTTGGGTTACATTTTGCCCAAACCCCCCTGCAGTTTTCAAAATATCCCAAATATCCCAAATTCTATACTTGAACCATAGTTTGGAGCCAAATTCTGGCTCTCTGCACTCATTCGCAGTTCGAAATTCCGACTTTTTATACCGAAAATAGGCCAATTACTGAAAGCGGCGGTGGGTCACATTTTGCCCAAACCCCCCTGCAGTTTTCAAAATATCCCAAATATCCAAAAACCGATACCTGAGCCATATTTTGGAGCCAAATTCTGGCTCTCGGCATCTATCCTCAGCTTGAAATTCCGACTTTTTATACCGAAAATAGGCCAATTACTGAAAGCATCGGTGGGTCACATTTTGCCCGAACCCCCCTGCAGTTTTCAAAATATCCCAAATATCCCAAATTCGATACCAGAGCCATATTTTGGAGTCAAATTCTGGCTCTCTGCATCTATTCGCAGTTTGAAATTCCGACTTTTTATACCGGAAATGGGCCAATTACTGAAAGCGGCGGTAGGTCACATTTTGCCCAAACCCCCCTGTAGTTTTCAAAATATCCCAAATATCCCAAATTCGATACCAGAGCCATATTTTGGAGTCAAATTCTGGCTCTTTGCACCTATTCGCAGTTTGAAATTCCGACTTTTTATACCGAAAATACACCAATTACTGAAAGCGGCGGAAGGTCACATTTTGCCCAAACCCCCCTGCAGTTTTCAAAGTATCCCAAATATTCCAAATTCGATACCTGAGCCATATTTTGGAGCCAAATTCTGGCTCTCGGCACCTATCCGCAGTTTGAAATTCCGACTTTTTATTCCGAAAATAGCCTAATTACTGAAAACGGCGGTGGGTCACATTTTGCCCAAACCCCCCCATGCAGTTTTCAAAATATCCCAAATATCCCCAATTCGATACTTGAGCCATAGTTTGGAGCCAAATTCTGGCTCCTTCACCAATTTGCAGTTTGAAATTCCGACTTTTTGAACCGAAAATAGGCTTTTTACTGAAAGCGGTGGTGGGTCACATTTTGCCCAAACCCCCCTGCAGTTTTCAAAATATCCCAAATATCCCAAATTCGATACCTGAGCTATAATTTTGAGCCAAATTCTGGCTCTCTGCACCTATTTGCAGTTTGAAATTCCGACTTTTTGAACCGAAAATAGGCCTTTTACTGAAAGCGGTGGTGGGTCACATTTTGCCCAAACCCCACTGCAGTTTTCAAAATATCCCAAATATTCCAAATTCGATACCTGAGCCATATTTTGGAGCCAAATTCTGGCTCTCGGCACCTATCCGCAGTTTGAAATTCCGACTTTTTATTCCGAAAATAGCCTAATTACTGAAAACGGCGGTGGGTCACATTTTGCCCAAACCCCCCCATGCAGTTTTCAAAATATCCCAAATATCCCCAATTCGATACTTGAGCCATAGTTTGGAGCCAAATTCTGGCTCCTTCACCAATTTGCAGTTTGAAATTCCGACTTTTTGAACCGAAAATAGGCTTTTTACTGAAAGCGGTGGTGGGTCACATTTTGCCCAAACCCCCCTGCAGTTTTCAAAATATCCCAAATATCCCAAATTCGATACCTGAGCTATAATTTTGAGCCAAATTCTGGCTCTCTGCACCTATTCGCAGTTTGAAATACCGACTTTTTATACCGAAAATAGGCCAATTACTGAAAGCGGCAGTGGGTCACATTTTGGCCAAACCCTCATGTAGCTTTCAAAATATCCCAAATATCCCAAATTCGATACCTGAGCCATATTTTGGAGCCAAATTCAGGCTCTCTGCACCTATTCGCAGTTTGAAATTCCGACTTTTTATACTGAAAACATTCCAATTACTGAAAGCGGCGGTGGGTCACATTTTGCCCAATCCCCCCTGCAGTTTTCAAAATATCCTAAATATCCCAAATTCGATACTTGAGCCATAGTTTGGAGCCAAATTCTGGCTCTCTTCACCTATTCGCAGTTTGAAATTCCGAATTTTAATACCGAAAATAGGCCAATTACTGAAAGCGGCGGTGGGTCACATTTTGCCCAAACCCTCCTGCAGTTTTCAAAATATCCCAAATATCCCAAATTCGATACCTGAGCCATATTTTGGAGCCAAATTCTGGCTCTCTGCACCTATTCGAAGTTTGAAATTCCGACTTTTTATACTGAAAATAGGCCAATTACTGAAAGCGGCGGTGGGTCACATTTTGCCCAAACCCCCCAGCAGTTTTCAAAATATCCCAAATATCCCAAACTTGATACTTGAGCCATAGTTTGGAGCCAAATTCAGGCTCTCTGCACTTATTCGCAGTTCGGAATTCCGACTTTTTATACCGAAAATATGCCAATTACTGAAAGCGGCGGTGGGTCACATTTTACCCAAACCCCCCTGCAGTTTTCAAAATATCCCAAATATTCCAAATTCGATACTTGAGCCATAGTTTGGAGCCAAATTCTGGCTCTCTGCACCTATTCGCAGTTTGAAATTCCTGCTTTTTATACCGTAAATAGGCCAATTACTGAAAGCGGCGGTGGGTCACATTTTGCCCAAACCCCCCTGCAGTTTTCAAAATATCACAAATATCCTAAATTCGATACCTGAGCCATATTTTGGAGCCAAATTCTGGCTCTCTGCACCTATCCGCAGTTTGAAATTCCGACTTTTTATACCGAAAATGGGCCAATTACTGAAAGCGGCGGGGGGTCACATTTTGCCCAATCCCCCCTGCAGTTTTCAAAATATCCCAAATATCCCAAATTCGATACTTGAGCCATAATTTGGAGCCAAATTCTGGCTCTCTGCACCTATTCGCAGTTCGAAGTTCCGACTTTTTATACCGAAAAAATGCCAATTACTGAGAGCGGCGGTGGATCACATTTTGCCCAAACCCCCCTGCAGTTTCCAAAATATCCCAAATTCGATACCTGAGCCATATTTTTGAGCCAAATTATGGCTCTCTGCACCTATTCGCAGTTTGAAATTCCGACTTTTTATACTGAAAATAGGCTAATTACTGAAAGCAGCGGTTGGTTACATTTTGCCCAAACCCCACTGCAGTTTTCTAAATATCCCAAATATCCCAAATTCGATACTTGAGCCATAGATTGGAGCCAAATTTTGGCTCTATGCACCTATTTGCAGTTTGAAATTCCGAATTTTTATACCGAAAATAGGCCAATTACTGAAAGCGGCGGTGGGTCACATTTTGCCCAAACCCCCCTGCAGTTTTCAAAATATCCCAAATATCCCAAATTCGATACCTGAGCCATATTTTTGAGCCAAATTCTGGCTCTCTGCACCCATTTGCAGTTTGAAATTCCTACTTTTTGAACCGAAAATAGGCCATTTACTGAAAGCGGCGGTGGGTCACATTTTGCCCAAACCCCCCTGCAATTTTCAAAATATCCCAAATATCCCAAATTCGATACTTGAGCCATAGTTTGAAGCCAAATTCTGGCTCTTTGCACCTATTCGCAGTTTGAAATTCCGAATTTTTATACCGAAAATAGGCCAATTACTGAAAGCGGCAGTGGGTCACATTTTGCCAAAACCCTCCTGCAGTTTCCAAAATATCCCAAACATCCCAAATTCGATACTTGAGCCATAGTTTGAAGCCAAATTCTGGCTCTTTGCACCTATTCGCAGTTTGAAATTCCGAATTTTTATACCGAAAATAGGCCAATTACTGAAAGCGGCGGTGGGTCACATTTTGCCATAACCCCTCTGCAGTTTTCAAAATATCCCAAATATCCCAAATTCGAAACCTGAGCTATAATTTTGAGCAAAATTCTGGCTCTCTGCACCTATTTGCAGTTTGAAATTCCGACTTTTTGAACCGAAAATAGGCCATTTACTGAAAGCGGTGGTGGGTCACATTTTGCCCAAACCCCCCTGCAGTTTTTAAAATATCCCAAATATCCTAAATTCGATACCTGAGCCATATTTTGGAGCCAAATTCTGGCTCTCGGCACCTATCCGCAGTTTGAAATTCCAAATTTTTATACCGAAAATAGGCCAATTACTGAAAGCGGCGATAGGTCACATTTTGTCCAAACCCCCCTGTAGTTTTCAAAATATCCCAAATATCCCAAATTCGATACCAGAGCCATATTTTGGAGTCAAATTCTGGCTCTTTGCACCTATTCGCAGTTTGAAATTCCGACTTTTTATACCGAAAATACGCCAATTACTGAAAGCGGCGGAAGGTCACATTTTGCCCAAACCCCCCTGCAGTTTTCAAAGTATCCCAAATATTCTAAATTCGATACCTGAGCCATATTTTGGAGCCAAATTCTGGCTCTCGGCACCTATCCGCAGTTTGAAATTCCGACTTTTTATTCCGAAAATAGCCTAATTACTGAAAACGGCGGTGGGTCACATTTTGCCCAAACCCCCCCATGCAGTTTTCAAAATATCCCAAATATCCCCAATTCGATACTTGAGCCATAGTTTGGAGCCAAATTCTGGTTCCTTCACCTATTTGCAGTTTGAAATTCCGACTTTTTGAACCGAAAATAGGCTTTTTACTGAAAGCAGTGGTGGGTCACATTTTGCCCAAACCCCCCTGCAGTTTTCAAAATATCCCAAATATCCCAAATTCGATACCTGAGCCATAATTTTGAGCCAACTTCTGGCTCTCTGCACCTATTTGCAGTTTGAAATTCCGACTTTTTGAACCGAAAATAGGCCTTTTACTGAAAGCGGTGGTGGGTCACATTTTGCCCAAACCCCACTGCAGTTTTCAAAATATTCCAAATATCCCAAATTCGATACCTGAGCCATATTTTGGAGCCAAATTCTGGCTCTCTGCACCTATTCGCAGTTTGAAATACCGACTTTTTATACCGAAAATAGGCCAATTACTGAAAGCGGCGGTGGGTCACATTTTGGCCAAACCCTCTTGCAGCTTTCAAAATATCCCAAATTTCCCAAATTCGATACCTGAGCCATATTTTGGAGCCAAATTCTGGCTCTCTGCACCTATTCGCAGTTTGAAATTCCGACTTTTTATACTGAAAACATTCCAATTACTGAAAGCGGCGGTGGGTCACATTTTGCCCAATCCCCCCTGCAGTTTTCAAAATATCCTAAATATCCCAAATTCGATACTTGAGCCATAGTTTGGAGCCAAATTCTGGCTCTCTTCACCTATTCGCAGTTTGAAATTCCGAATTTTAATACCGAAAATAGGCCAATTACTGAAAGCGGCGGTGGGTCACATTTTGCCCAAACCCTCCTGCAGTTTTCAAAATATCCCAAATATCCCAAATTCGATACCTGAGCCATATTTTGGAGCCAAATTCTGGCTCTCTGCACCTATTCGAAGTTTGAAATTCCGACTTTTTATACTGAAAATAGGCCAATTACTGAAAGCGGCGGTGGGTCACATTTTGCCCAAACCCCCCTGCAAAATATCCCAAATATCCCAAACTTGATACTTGAGCCATAGTTTGGAGCCAAATTCAGGCTCTCTGCACTTATTCGCAGTTCGAAATTCCGACTTTTTATACCGAAAATAGGCCAATTACTGAAAGCGGCGGTGGGTCACATTTTACCCAAACCCCCCTGCAGTTTTCAAAATATCCCAAATATTCCAAATTCGATACTTGAGCCATAGTTTGGAGCCAAATTCTGGCTCTCTGCACCTATTCGCAGTTTGAAATTCCTGCTTTTTATACCGAAAATAGGCCAATTACTGAAAGCGGCGGTGGGTCACATTTTGCCCAAACCCCCCTGCAGTTTTCAAAATATCACAAATATCCCAAATTCGATACCTGAGCCATATTTTGGACCCAAATTCTGGCTCTCTGCACCTATCCGCAGTTTGAAATTCCGACCTTTTATACCGAAAATGGGCCAATTACTGAAAGCGGCGGGGGGTCACATTTTGCCCAATCCCCCCTGCAGTTTTCAAAATATCCCAAATATCCCAAATTCGATACTTGAGCCATATTTTTGAGCCAAATTCTGGCTCTCTGCACCCATTTGCAGTTTGAAATTCCTACTTTTTGAACCGAAAATAGGCCATTTACTGAAAGCGGCGGTCGGTGACATTTTGCCCAAACCCCCCTGCAATTTTCAAAATATCCCAAATATCCCAAATTCGATACTTGAGCCATAGTTTGAAGCCAAATTCTGGCTCTTTGCACCTATTCGCAGTTTGAAATTCCGAATTTTTATACCGAAAATAGGCCAATTACTGAAAGCGGCAGTGGGTCACATTTTGCCAAAACCCTCCTGCAGTTTCCAAAATATCCCAAACATCCCAAATTCGATACTTGAGCCATAGTTTGAAGCCAAATTCTGGCTCTTTGCACCTATTCGCAGTTTGAAATTCCGAATTTTTATACCGAAAATAGGCCATTTACTGAAAGCGGCGGTGGGTCACATTTTGCCATAACCCCCCTGCAGTTTTCAAAATATCCCAAATATCCCAAATTCGATACCTGAGCTATAATTTTGAGCAAAATTCTGGCTCTCTGCACCTATTTGCAGTTTGAAATTCCGACTTTTTGAACCGAAAATAGGCCATTTACTGAAAGCGGTGGTGGGTCACATTTTGCCCAAACCCCCCTGCAGTTTTTAAAATATCCCATATATCCTAAATTCGATACCTGAGCCATATTTTGGAGCCAAATTCTGCCTCTCGGCACCTATCCGCAGTTTGAAATTCCAAATTTTTATACCGAAAATAGGCCAATTACTGAAAGCGGCGGTGGGTCACATTTTGCCCAAACCCCCTGCAGTTTTCAAAATATACCAAATATCCCAAATTCGATACTTGAGCCATAATTTGGAGCCAAATTCTGGCTCTCGGTACCTATCCGCAGTTTGAAATTCCAAATTTTTATACCGAAAATAGGCCAATTACTGAAAGCGGCAGTGGGTCACATTTTGCCAAAACCCTCCTGCAGTTTCCAAAATATCCCAAATATCCCAAATTCGATACTTGAGCCATAATTTGGAGCCAAATTCTGGCTCTCTGCACCTATTCGCAGTTCGAAATTGCGACTTTTTATACCGAAAAAATGCCAATTACTGAGAGCGGCGGTGGATCACATTTTGCCCAAACCCCCCCTGCAGTTTCCAAAATATCCCAAATATCCCAAATTCGATACCTGAGCCATATTTTTGAGCCAAATTATGGCTCTCTGCACCTATTCGCAGTTTGAAATTCCGACTTTTTATACCGAAAATAGGCCAATTACTGAAAGCAGCGGTTGGTTACATTTTGCCCAAACCCCACTGCAGTTTTCTAAATATCCCAAATATCCCAAATTCGATACTTGAGCCATAGATTGGAGCCAAATTTTGGCTCTATGCACCTATTTGCAGTTTGAAATTCCGAATTTTTATACCGAAAATAGGCCAATTACTGAAAGCGGCGGTAGGTCACATTTTGCCCAAACCCCTCTGCAGTTTTCAAAATATCCCAAATTCGATACCTGAGCCATATTTTTGAGCCAAATTCTGGCTCTCTGCACCTATTTGCAGTTTGAAATTCCGACTTTTTGAACCGAAAATAGGCCATTTACTGAAAGCGGTGGTGGGTCACATTTTGCCCAAACCCCCCTGCAGTTTTCAAAATATTCCAAATATCCCAAATTCGATACCTGAGCCATATTTTGGAGGTAAAAATCTGGCTCTCTACACCTATTCGCAGTTTGAAATACCGACTTTTTATACCGAAAATAGGCCAATTACTGAAAGCGGCAGTGGGTCACATTTTGCCAAAACCCTCCTGCAGTTTCCAAAATATCCCAAATATCCCAAATTCGATACTTGAGCCATAATTTGAAGCCAAATTCTGGCTCTTTGCACCTATTCTCAGATTGAAATTCCGAATTTTTATACCGAAAATAGGCCAATTACTGAAAGCGGCGGTGGGTCACATTTTGCCCAAACCCCCCTGCAGTTTTCAAAATATCCCAAATATCCCAAATTCGATACCTGAGCCATAATTTTGAGCAAAATTCTGGCTCTCTGCACCTATTTGCAGTTTGAAATTTCGACTTTTTGAACCGAAAATATTCCATTTACTGAAAGCGGTGGTGGGTCACATTTTGGCCAAACCCCCCTGCAGTTTTCAAAATATTCCAAATATCCCAAATTCGATACCTGAGCCATATTTTGGAGCCAAATTCTGGCTCTCTGCACCTATTCGCAGTTTGAAATACCGACTTTTTTTTACCGAAAAACAGCCAATTAACGAAAGTGGCGGTGGGTCACATTTTGCCCAAACCCTCTTGCAGTTTTCAAAATATCCCAAATATTCCAAATTCGATACCTGAGCCATATTTTGGAGCCAAATTCTGGCTCTCTGCACCTATTCGCAGTTTGAAATTCCGACTTTTTATACTGAAAATATTCCAATTACTGAAAACGGCGGTGGGTCACATTTTGCCCAAACCCCCCAGCAGTTTTCAAAATATCCCAAATATCCCAAATTCGATACTTGAGCCATAGTTTGGAGACAAGTTCTGGCTCTCTGCACTTATTCGCAGTTCGAAATTCCGACTTTTTATACCGAAAATAGGCCAATTACTGAAAGCAGCGGTGAGTCATATTTTGCCCAAACCCTCCTGCAGTTTTCAAAATATCCCAAATTCGATACCTGAGCCATATTTTGGAGCAAAATTCTGGCTCTCTGCACCTATTCGCAGTTTGAAATTCCGACTCTTTATACTGAAAATAGGCCAATTACTGAAAGAGGCGGTGGGTCACATTTTGCCCAAACCCCTCTGCAGTTTTAAAAATATCCCAAATATCCCAAATTCGATACTTAAGCCATAGTTTGGAGCCAAATTCTGTCTCTTTGCACCTATTTGCAGTTTGAAATTCCGACTTTTTGAACCGAAAATAGGCCATTTACTGAAAGCGGTGGTGGGTCACATTTTGCCCAAACCCCCTGCAGTTTTCAAAATATCCCAAATATCCCAAATTCGATACTTGAGCCATATTTTGGAGCCAAATTCTGGCTCTCTGCACCTATTCGCAGTTTGAAATTCCGACTTTTTATACTGAAAATAGGCCAATTACAGAAAGCAGTGGTTGGTTACATTTTGCCCAAACCCCATTGCAGTTTTCAAAATATCCCAAATATCCCAAATTCGATACTTGAGCTATAGTTTGGAGCCAAATTTTGGCACTCTGCACCTATTTGCAGTTTGAAATTCCGAATTTTTATACCGAAAATAGGCCAATTACTGAAAGCGGCGGTGGGTCACATTTTGCCCAATCCCCCCTGCAGTTTTCCAAATATTCCAAATATCCCAAATTCGATACTTGAGTCATAGTTTGGAGCCAAATTCTTTCTCTCTGCACCTATTTGCAGTTTGAAATTCCGAATTTTTATACCGAAAATAGGCCATTTACTGAAAGCGGCGGTGGGTCACATTTTGCCCAAACCCCCCTGCAGTTTTCAAAATATCACAAATATTCCAAATTCGATACTTGAGTTATAGTTTGGAGCCAAATTCTGTCTCTCTACACCTATTTGCAGTTTGAAATTCCGAATTTTTATACCGAAAATAGGCCATTTACTGAAAGCGGCGGTGGGTCACATTTTGCCCAAACCCCCCAGCAGTTTTCAAAATATCCCAAATATCCCAAATTCGATACTTGAGCCATAGTTTGGAGCCAAATTCTGGCTCTCTGCACCTATTCGCAGTTCGAAATTCCGACTTTTTATACCGAAAATAGGCCAATTTATTGAAAGCAGCGCAGGGTCACATTTTGCACAAACCCCCCTACAGTTTTCAAAATATCCCCAATATTCCAAATTCGATACCTGAGCTATAGTTTGGAGCCAAATTCTGGCTCCTTGCACCTATTCGCATTTCGAAATTCCGACTTTTTATACCGAAAACAGGCCAATTACTGAAAGCGGCGATGGGTCACATTTTGCCCAAACCCCCCTGCATTTTTCAAAATATCCCAAATATCCCAAATTCGATACCTGAGCCATAATTTTGAGCAAAATTCTGGCTCTCTGCACCTATTTGCAGTTTGAAATTCCGACTTTTTGAACCGAAAATAGGCCATTTACTGAAAGCAGCGGTGGGTCACATTTTGCCCAAACCCCCCTGCAGTTTTCAAAATATCCCAAATATCCCAAATTCGATACTTGAGCCATAGTTTGGAGCCAAATTCTGGCTCTCTGCACCTATTCGCAGTTCGAAATTCCGACTTTTTATACCGAAAATAGGCCAATTACTGAGAACAGCGGTGGGTCACATTTTGCCCAATCCCCCCTGCAGTTTTCAAAATATCCCAAATATCCCAAATTCGATACCTGAGCCATGTTTTGGAGCCAAATTCTAGCTCTCTGCACCTATTCGCAGTTCGAAATTCCTACTTTTTATACTGAAAATAGGCCAATTACTGAAAGCGGCGATGGGTCACATTTTGCCCAAACCCCCCTGCATTTTTCAAAATATCCCAAATATCCCAAATTCGATACCTGAGCCATAATTTTGAGCATAATTCTGGCTCTCTGCACCTATTTGCAGTTTGAAATTCCGACTTTTTGAACCGAAAATAGGCCATTTACTGAAAGCGGCGGTGGGTCACATTTTGCCTAAACCCCCCTGCAGTTTTCAAAATATCCCAAATATTCCAAATTCGATACTTGAGCCATAGTTTGGAGCAAAATTCTGGCTCTCTGCACCTATTCGCAGTTCGAAATTCCGACTTTTTATACCGAAAATAGGCCAATTACTGAGAACAGCGGTGGGTCACATTTTGCCCAAACCCCCCCTGCAGTTTTCAAAATATCCCAAATATCCCAAATTCGATACCTGAGCCATATTTTGGAGCCAAATTCTAGCTCTCTGCACCTATTCGCAGTTCGAAATTCCGACTTTTTATACCGAAAATAGGCCAATTACTGAGAACAGCGGTGGGTCACGTTTTGCCCAAACCCCCCCTGCAGTTTTCAAAATATCCCAAATATCCCAAATTCGATACCTGAGCCATATTTTGGAGCCAAATTCTAGCTCTCTGCACCTATTCGCAGTTCGAAATTCCGACTTTTTATACTGAAAATAGGCCAATTACTGAAAGCGGCGGTGGGTCACATTTTGCCCAAACCCCCCTGCAGTTTTCAAAATATCCCAAATATCCCAAATTCGATACCTGAGCCATAGTTTGGAGCCAAATTGTGGCTCTCTGCACCTATTTGCAGTTTTAAATTCCGAATTTTTATACCGAAAATAGGCCAATTACTGAAAGCGGTGGTGGGTCACATTTTGCCCAAACCCCCCTGGCAGTTTTCAAAATATCCTAAATATCCCAAATTCGATACCTGAGCCATATTTTGGAGCCAAATTCTGGCTCTCTGCACCTATTCGCAGTTTGAAATTCCAACTTTTTATACTGAAAATAGGCCAATTACTGAAAGCAGTGGTTGGTTACATTTTGCCCAAACCCCATTGCAGTTTTCAAAATATCCCAAATATCCCAAATTCGATACTTGAGCTATAGTTTGGAGCCAAATTTTGGCACTCTGCACCTATTTGCAGTTTGAAATTCCGAATTTTTATACCGAAAATAGGCCAATTACTGAAAGCGGCGGTGGGTCACATTTTGCCCAATCCCCCCCTGCAGTTTTCCAAATATTCCAAATATCCCAAATTCGATACTTGAGTCATAGTTTGGAGCCAAATTCTTTCTCTCTGCACCTATTTGCAGTTTGAAATTCCGAATTTTTATACCGAAAATAGGCCATTTACTGAAAGCGGCGGTGGGTCACATTTTACCCAAACCCCCCTGCAGTTTTCAAAATATCACAAATATTCCAAATTCGATACTTGAGTTATAGTTTGGAGCCAAATTCTGTCTCTCTGCACCTATTTGCAGTTTGAAATTCCGAATTTTTATACCGAAAATAGGCCATTTACTGAAAGCGGCGGTGGGTCACATTTTGCCCAAACCCCCCAGCAGTTTTCAAAATATCCCAAATATCCCAAATTCGATACTTGAGCCATAGTTTGGAGCCAAATTCTGGCTCTCTGCACCTATTCGCAGTTCGAAATTCCGACTTTTTATACCGAAAATAGGCCAATTTATTGAAAGCAGCGCAGGGTCACATTTTGCACAAACCCCCCTACAGTTTTCAAAATATCCCCAATATTCCAAATTCGATACCTGAGCTATAGTTTGGAGCCAAATTCTGGCTCCTTGCACCTATTCGCAGTTCGAAATTCCGACTTTTTATACCGAAAATAGGCCAATTACTGAAAGCGGCGATGGGTCACATTTTGCCCAAACCCCCCTGCATTTTTCAAAATATCCCAAATATCCCAAATTCGATGCCTGAGCTATAGTTTGGAGCCAAATTCTGGCTCTTTGCACCTATTCGCAGTTTGAAATTCCGACTTTTTATACTGAAAATATTCCAATTACTGATAGTGGCGGTGGGTCACATTTTGCCCAAACCCCCCTGCAGTTTTCAAAATATCCCAAATATCCCAAATTCGATAACTGAGCCAAATTTTTGAGCCAAATTCTGGCTTTCTGCACCTATTCAAAGTTTGAAATTCCGACTTTTTATACTGAAAATAGGCCAATTAATGAAAGCAGCGTTGGGTCACATTTTGCCCAAACCCTCCTGCAGTTTTCAAAATATCCCAAATATCCCAAATTCGATACCAGAGCCATATTTTGGAGTCAAATTCTGGCTCTCTGCACCTATTCGCAGTTTGAAATTCCGACTTTTTATACCGAAAATAGGCCAATTACTGAAAGCGGCGGTGGGTCACATTTTGCACAAACCCCCTTACAGTTTTCAAAATATCCCCAATATTCAAAATTCGATACTTGAGCCATAGTTTGGAGCCTAATTTTGGCTCCTTGCACCTATTCGCAGTTCGAAATTCCGAATTTTTATTCCGAAAATAGGCCAATTACTGAAAGCGGCGGTGGGCCACATTTTGCCCAAACCCCCCTGCATCTTTCAAAATATCCCAAATATCCCAAATTCGATACCTGAGCCATATTTTGAGCAAAATTCTGGCTCTCTGCAGCTATTTGCAGTTTGGAATTCCGACTTTTTGAACCGAGAATAGGCCATTTACTGAAAGCGGTGGTGGGTCACATTTTGCCCAAACCCCCCTGCAGTTTTCAAAATATCCCAAATATCCCAAATTCGATACTTGAGCCGTAGTTTGGAGCCAAATTCTGGCTCTCTGCACTTATTAGCAGTTTGAAATTCCGAATTTTTATACCGAAAATAGGCCAATTACTGAAAGCGGCGGTGGGTCACATTTTGCCCAAACCCTCCTGCAGTTTTCAAAATATTCCAAATATCCCAAATTCGATACCTGAGCCATATTTTGGAGCCAAATTCTGGCTTTCTGCACCTATTCGAAGTTTGAAATTCCGACTTTTTATACTGAAAATAGGCCAATTACTGAAAGCAGCGGTGGGTCACATTTTGCCCAAACCCCCCTGCAGTTTTCAAAATATCCCAAATATCCAAAATTCAATACTTGAGCCATAGTTTGGAGCCAAATTCTGGCTCTCTGCACCTATTCGCAGTTCGAAATTCCGACTTTTTATACCGAAAATAGGCCAATTACTGAGAAAAGCGGTGGGTCACATTTTGCCCAAACCCCCCTGCAGTTTTCAAAATATCCCAAATATCCCAAATTCGATACCTGAGCCATATTTTGGAGCCAAATTCTAGCTCTCTGCACCTATTCGCAGTTCGAAATTCCGACTTTTTATACTGAAAATAGGCCAATTACTGAAAGCGGCGGTGGGTCACATTTTGCCCAAACCCCCCTGCAGTTTTCAAAATATCCCAAATATCCCAAATTCGATACCTGAGCCATAGTTTGGAGCCAAATTGTGGCTCTCTGCACCTATTTGCAGTTTTAAATTCCGAATTTTTATACCGAAAATAGGCCAATTACTGAAAGCGGTGGTGGGTCACATTTTGCCCAAACCCCCCTGCAGTTTTCAAAATATCCTAAATATCCCAAATTCGATACCTGCGCCATATTTTGGAGCCAAATTCTGGCTCTCTGCACCTATTCGCAGTGTGAAATTCCGACTTTTTATACTGAAAATAGGCCAATTACTGAAAGCGGCGGTGGGTCACATTTTGCCCAAACCCCCCTGCAGTTTTCAAAATATCCCAAATATCCCAAATTCGATGCCTGAGCTATAGTTTGGAGCCAAATTCTGGCTCTTTGCACCTATTCGCAGTTTGAAATTCCGAATTTTTATACCGAAAATAGGCCAATTACTGAAAGCGGCGGTGGGTCACATTTTGCCCAAACCCCCCTGCAAATTTTCATAATATCCCAAATATCCCAAATTCGATACCTGAGCTATATTTTGGAGCCAAATTCTGGCTCTCTGCACCTATTCGCAGTTTGAAATTCCGACTTTTTATACTGAAAATATTCCAATTACTGATAGTGGCGGTGGGTCACATTTTGCTCATACCCCCCTGCAGTTTTCAAAATATCCCAAATATCCCAAATTCGATACCTGAGCCATATTTTTGAGCCAAATTCTGGCTTTCTGCACCTATTCAAAGTTTGAAATTCCGACTTTTTATACTGAAAATAGGCCAATTACTGAAAGCAGCGGTGGGTCACATTTTGCCCAAACCCTCCTGCAGTTTTCAAAATATCCCAAATATCCCAAATTCGATACCTGAGCCATATTTTGGAGCCAAATTCTGGCTCTCTGCACTTATTCGCAGTTAGAAATTCCGAATTTTTATACTGAAAATAGGCCAATTACTGAAAGCGGCGGTGAGTCACATTTTGCCCAAACCCCCCTGCAATTTTCAAAATATCCCAAATATCCCAAATTCGATACCTGAACCATATTTTGGAGCCAAATTCTGGCTCTCTGCAAACATCCGCAGTTTGAAATTCCGACTTTTTATACCGAAAATAGGCCAATTACTGAAAGCGGAGGTGGGTCACATTTTGCCCAAACCTCCCTGCAGTTTTGAAAATATCTAAAATATCCCAAATTCGATACTTGAGCCATAGTTTGGAGCCAAATTCTGGCTCTCTGCACCTATTCGCAGTTCGAAATTCCGATTTTTTATACCAAAATAGGCAAATTACTGAGAGCGGCACTGGGTCACATTTTGACCAAACTCCCCTGCAGTTTTCAAAATATCCCAAATATCCCAAATTCGATACCTGAGCCATATTTTGGAGCCAAATTCTGGCTCTCTGCATCTATTCGCAGTTTGAACTTCCGACTTTTTATACTGAAAAAAGGCTAATTACTGAAAGCGGTGTTGGGTCACATTTTGCCCAAACCCCCCCTGCAATTTTCAAAATATCCCAAATATCCCAAATTCGATACTTGAGCCATAGTTTGGAGCCAAATTCTGGCTCTCTGCACCTATTCGCAGTTTGAAATTCCGACTTTTTATACTGAAAATGGGCCAATTACTGAAAGCGACGGTGGGTCACATTTTGCCTAAACACCAGTGCAGTTTTCAAAATATCCCAAATATCCCAAATTCGATACCTGAGCCATATTTTGGAGCCTAAGTCTGGCTCTCTGCACCTATTCGCAGTTTGAAATTCCGAATTTTTTTACCGAAAATAGGCCAATTACTGATAGCGGAGGTGGGTCACATTTTGCCCAAACCCTCCTGCAGTTTTCAAAGTATCCCAAATATCCCAAATTCGATACCTGAGCCATATTTTGGAGCCAAATTCTGGCTTTCTGCACCTATTCGCAGTTTGAAATTAAGACTTTTTGTACTGAAAATAGGCCAATTACTGAAAGCGGAGTTGGGTCACATTTTGCCCAAACCCCCATGCAGTTTTCAAAATATCCCAAATTCGATACTTGAGCCATAGTTTGGAGCCAAATTCTGTCTCTCTGCACCTATTTGCAGTTTGAAATTCCGAATTTTTATACCGAAAATAGGCCAATTACTGAGAGCGGCGGTGGGTCACATTTTGCCTAACCCTCCTGCAGTTTTCAAAATATCCCAAATATCCCAAATTCGATACTTGAGCCATAGTTTGGAGCCAAATTCTGGCTCTCTGCACCTATTCGCAGTTCGAAATTCCGAATTTTTATACCGAAAATGGGCCAATTACTGAAAGCGGCGGTGGGTCACATTTTGCCCATACCCCCCTGCAGTTTTCAAAATATCCCAAATATCCCAAATTCGATACCTGAGCCATATTTTAGAACCAAATTCTGGCTCTCTGTACCTATCCGCAGTTTGAAATTCCGACTTTTTATACCAAAAATAGGCCAATTACTGAAAACGGAGGTGGGTCACATTTTGCACAAACCCCCCTGCAGTTTTCAAAATATCCCAAATATCCCAAATTCGATACTTGAACCATAGTTTGGAGCCAAATTCTGGCTCTCTGCACCTATTCGCAGTTCGAAATTCCGACTTTTTATACCAAAAATAGGCCAATTACTGAGAGCGGCGGTGGGTCACATTTTGAGCAAACCCCCCTGCAGTTTTCAAAATATCCCAAAGATCCCTAATTCGATACCTGAGCCATATTTTGGAGGCAAATTCTGGCTCTCTGCACTTATTCGCAGTTTGAAATTCCGACTTTTTATACCGAAAATAGGCCAATTACTGAAAGCGGCGGTGGGTCACATTTTGCTAAAACCCCCTGCAGTTTTCAAAATATCCCAAATATCCCTAATTCGATACCTGAGCCATATTTTTGAGCCAAATTCTGGCTCTCTGCACCTATTCTCATTTTGAAATTCCAAATTTTTTTTACCGAAAATAGGCCTAATTACTGAAAGCTGCGGAAGGTAACATTTTGCCCAAACCCTCCTGCATTTTTCAAAATATCCCAAATATCCCAAATTCGATACCTGAGCCATATTTTGGAGCCAAATTCTGGCTTTCTGGACCTATTCGCAGTTTGAAATTCCGACTTTTTATACTGAAAATAGGCCAATTACAGAAAGCGGCGTTGGGTCACATTTTGCCCAAACCCCCCTGCAGTTTTCAAAAAAACCCAAATATCCCAAATTCGATACTTGAGCCATAGTTTGGAGCCAAATTCTGTCTCTCTGCACCTATTTGCAGTTTGAAATTCCGAATTTTTACACCGAAAATAGGCCAATTACTGAAAGCGGCGGTGGGTCACATTTTGCCCAAACTCCCCCTGCAGTTTTCAAAATATCCCAAATATTCCAAATTCGATACCTGAGCCATATTTTGGATCCAAATTCTGGCTCTCTGCACCTATTCGCAGTTTGAAATTCCGACTTTTTATACCGAAAATAGGCCAATTACTGAAAGCGGAGATGGGTCACATTTTGCCCAAACCCCCCTGCAGTTTTTAAAATATCCCAAATATACCAAATTCGATACTTGAACCATAGTTTGGAGCCAAATTCTGGCTCTCTGCACCTATTCGCAGTTCGAAATTCCGACTTTTTATACCGAAAATAGGCCAATTACTGAGAGCGGCGGTGGGTCACATTTTGCCCAAACCCCCCTACAGTTTTCAAAATATCCCAAATATCCCTAATTCGATACCTGAGCCATATTTTGGAGCCAAATTCTGGCTTTCTCCACTTATTCGCAGTTTGAAATTCCGAATTTTTATACTGAAAATAGGCCAATTACTGAAAGCGGCGGTGGGTCACATTTTGCCCAAACCCCCCCTGCAATTTTCAAAATATCCCAAATATCCCGAATTCGATACTTGAGCCATAGTTTGGAGCCAAATTCTTGCTCTCTGCACCTATTCGCAGTTCGAAATTCCGAATTTTTATACCGAAAATGGGCCAATTACTGAAAGCGGCGGTGGGTAACATTTTGCCCAAACCCCCCTGCAGTTTTCAAAATATCCCAAATATCCCAAATTCGATACCTGAGCCATATTTTGGAGCCAAATTCTGGCTCTCTGCACCTATCCGCAGTTTGAAATTCCGACTTTTTATACCGAAAATAGGCCAATTACTGAAAGCGGAGGTGGGTCACATTTTGCACAAACCCCCCCTGCAATTTTCAAAATATCCCAAATATCCCAAATTCGATACTTGAGCCATAGTTTGGAGCCAAATTCAGGCTCTCTGCACCTATTCGCAGTTCGAAATTCCTACTTTTTATACCGAAAATAGGCCAATTACTGAGAGCGGCGGTGGGTCACATTTTGCCCAAACCCCCCTGCAGTTTTCAAAATATCCCAAATATCCCAAATTCGATACCTGAGCCATATTTTGGAGCCAAATTCTGGCTCTCTGCACCTGTTCGCAGTTTGAACTTCCGAATTTTTATACTGAAAGAAGGCCAATTACTGAAAGCGGCGGTGGGTCACATTTTGCCCAAACCCCGCTGCAATTTTCAAAATATCCCAAATATCCCAAATTCGATACTTGAGCCATAGTTTGGAGCCAAATTCTGGCTCTCTGCTCCTATTCGCAGTTCGAAATTCCGAATTTTTATACTCAAAATGGGCCAATTACTGAAAGCAGCGGTGGGTCACATTTTGCACAAACCCCAGTGCAGTTTTCAAAATATCCCAAATATCCCAAATTCGATACCTGAGCCATATTTTGGAGCCAAATTCTGGCTCTCTGCACCTATCCGCAGTTTGAAATTCCGAATTTTTATACTGAAAATAGGCCAATTACTAAAAGCGGCGGTGGGTCACATTTTGCCCAAACCCCCCTACAATTTTCAAAATATCACAAATATTCCAAATTCGATACTTGAGCATTAGTTTGGAGCCAAATTCTGGCTCTCTGCACCTATTCGCAGTTTGAAATTCCGAATTTTTACACCGAAAATAGGCCAATTACTGAAAGCGGCGGTGGGTCACATTTTGCCCAAACTCCCCCTGCAGTTTTCAAAATATCTCAAATTCGATTCCTGAGCCATATTTTGGAGCCAAATTCTGGCTTTCTGCACCTATCCGCAGTTTGAAATTCCGACTTTTTATACCGAAAATAGGCCAATTACTGAAAGCGGAGGTGGGTCACATTTTGGCCAAACCCCGCCTGCAGTTTTTAAAATATCCCAAATATCCCAAATTCGATACTTGAACCATAGTTTGGAGCCAAATTCTGGCTCTTTGCACCTATTCGCAGTTCGAAATTCCGACTTTTTATACCGAAAATAGGCCAATTACTGAGAGCAGCGGTGGGTCACATTTTGCCCAAACCCCCCTGCATTTTTCAAAATATCCCAAATATCCCTAATTCGATACCTGAGCCATATTTTGGAGCCAAATTCTGGCTTTCTCCACTTATTCGCAGTTTGAAATTCCGAATTTTTATACTGAAAATAGGCCAATTACTGAAAGCGGCGGTGGGTCACATTTTGCATAAACCCCCCTGCAATTTTCAAAATATCCCAAATATCACGAATTCGATACTTGAGCCATAGTTTGGAGCCAAATTCTGGCTCTCTGCACCTATTCGCAGTTCGAAATTCCGAATTTTTATACCGAAAATGGGCCAATTACTGAAAGCGGCGGTGGGTCACATTTTGCCCAAACCCCCCTGCAGTTTTCAAAATATCCCAAATATCCCAAATTCGATACCTGAGCCATATTTTGGAGCCAAATTCTGGCTCTCTGCACCTATCCGCAATTTGAAATTCCGACTTTTTATACCGAAAATAGGCCAATTACTGAAAGTGGAGGTGGGTCAAATTTTGCACAAACCCCCCCCTGCAATTTTCAAAATATCCCAAATATCCCAAATTCGATACTTGAGCCATAGTTTGGAGCCAAATTCAGGCTCTCTGCACCTATTCGCAGTTCGAAATTCCGACTTTTTTTTACCGAAAATAGGCCAATTACTGAGAGCGGCGGTGGGTCACATTTTGCCCAAACACCCCCTGCAGTTTTCAAAATATCCCAAATATCCCAAATTCGATACCTGAGCCATATTTTGGAGCCAAATTCTGGCTCTCTGCACTTATTCGCAGTTTGAAATTCCGACTTTTTATACCGAAAATAGGCCAATTACTGAAAGCGGCGGTGGGTCACATTTTGCTAAAACCCCCTGCAGTTTTCAAAATATCCCAAATATCCCTAATTCGATACCTGAGCCATATTTTTGAGCCAAATTCTGGCTCTCTGCACCTATTCTCATTTTGAAATTCCAAATTTTTTTTACCGAAAATAGGCCTAATTACTGAAAGCTGCGGAAGGTAACATTTTGCCCAAACCCTCCTGCATTTTTCAAAATATCCCAAATATCCCAAATTCGATACCTGAGCCATATTTTGGAGCCAAATTCTGGCTTTCTGGACCTATTCGCAGTTTGAAATTCCGACTTTTTATACTGAAAATAGGCCAATTACTGAAAGCGGCGTTGGGTCACATTTTGCCCAAACCCCCCTGCAGTTTTCAAAAAAACCCAAATATCCCAAATTCGATACTTGAGCCATAGTTTGGAGCCAAATTCTGTCTCTCTGCACCTATTTGCAGTTTGAAATTCCGAATTTTTACACCGAAAATAGGCCAATTACTGAAAGCGGCGGTGGGTCACATTTTGCCCAAACTCCCCCTGCAGTTTTCAAAATATCCCAAATATTCCAAATTCGATACCTGAGCCATATTTTGGATCCAAATTCTGGCTCTCTGCACCTATTCGCAGTTTGAAATTCCGACTTTTTATACCGAAAATAGGCCAATTACTGAAAGCGGAGATGGGTCACATTTTGCCCAAACCCCCCTGCAGTTTTTAAAATATCCCAAATATACCAAATTCGATACTTGAACCATAGTTTGGAGCCAAATTCTGGCTCTCTGCACCTATTCGCAGTTCGAAATTCCGACTTTTTATACCGAAAATAGGCCAATTACTGAGAGCGGCGGTGGGTCACATTTTGCCCAAACCCCCCTACAGTTTTCAAAATATCCCAAATATCCCTAATTCGATACCTGAGCCATATTTTGGAGCCAAATTCTGGCTTTCTCCACTTATTCGCAGTTTGAAATTCCGAATTTTTATACTGAAAATAGGCCAATTACTGAAAGCGGCGGTGGGTCACATTTTGCCCAAACCCCCCCTGCAATTTTCAAAATATCCCAAATATCCCGAATTCGATACTTGAGCCATAGTTTGGAGCCAAATTCTTGCTCTCTGCACCTATTCGCAGTTCGAAATTCCGAATTTTTATACCGAAAATGGGCCAATTACTGAAAGCGGCGGTGGGTAACATTTTGCCCAAACCCCCCTGCAGTTTTCAAAATATCCCAAATATCCCAAATTCGATACCTGAGCCATATTTTGGAGCCAAATTCTGGCTCTCTGCACCTATCCGCAGTTTGAAATTCCGACTTTTTATACCGAAAATAGGCCAATTACTGAAAGCGGAGGTGGGTCACATTTTGCACAAACCCCCCCTGCAATTTTCAAAATATCCCAAATATCCCAAATTCGATACTTGAGCCATAGTTTGGAGCCAAATTCAGGCTCTCTGCACTTATTCGCAGTTCGAAATTCCTACTTTTTATACCGAAAATAGGCCAATTACTGAGAGCGGCGGTGGGTCACATTTTGCCCAAACCCCCCTGCAGTTTTCAAAATATCCCAAATATCCCAAATTCGATACCTGAGCCATATTTTGGAGCCAAATTCTGGCTCTCTGCACCTGTTCGCAGTTTGAACTTCCGAATTTTTATACTGAAAGAAGGCCAATTACTGAAAGCGGCGGTGGGTCACATTTTGCCCAAACCCCGCTGCAATTTTCAAAATATCCCAAATATCCCAAATTCGATACTTGAGCCATAGTTTGGAGCCAAATTCTGGCTCTCTGCTCCTATTCGCAGTTCGAAATTCCGAATTTTTATACTCAAAATGGGCCAATTACTGAAAGCAGCGGTGGGTCACATTTTGCACAAACCCCAGTGCAGTTTTCAAAATATCCCAAATATCCCAAATTCGATACCTGAGCCATATTTTGGAGCCAAATTCTGGCTCTCTGCACCTATCCGCAGTTTGAAATTCCGAATTTTTATACTGAAAATAGGCCAATTACTAAAAGCGGCGGTGGGTCACATTTTGCCCAAACCCCCCTACAATTTTCAAAATATCACAAATATTCCAAATTCGATACTTGAGCATTAGTTTGGAGCCAAATTCTGGCTCTCTGCACCTATTCGCAGTTTGAAATTCCGAATTTTTACACCGAAAATAGGCCAATTACTGAAAGCGGCGGTGGGTCACATTTTGCCCAAACTCCCCCTGCAGTTTTCAAAATATCTCAAATTCGATTCCTGAGCCATATTTTGGAGCCAAATTCTGGCTTTCTGCACCTATCCGCAGTTTGAAATTCCGACTTTTTATACCGAAAATAGGCCAATTACTGAAAGCGGAGGTGGGTCACATTTTGGCCAAACCCCGCCTGCAGTTTTTAAAATATCCCAAATATCCCAAATTCGATACTTGAACCATAGTTTGGAGCCAAATTCTGGCTCTTTGCACCTATTCGCAGTTCGAAATTCCGACTTTTTATACCGAAAATAGGCCAATTACTGAGAGCAGCGGTGGGTCACATTTTGCCCAAACCCCCCTGCATTTTTCAAAATATCCCAAATATCCCTAATTCGATACCTGAGCCATATTTTGGAGCCAAATTCTGGCTTTCTCCACTTATTCGCAGTTTGAAATTCCGAATTTTTATACTGAAAATAGGCCAATTACTGAAAGCGGCGGTGGGTCACATTTTGCATAAACCCCCCTGCAATTTTCAAAATATCCCAAATATCACGAATTCGATACTTGAGCCATAGTTTGGAGCCAAATTCTGGCTCTCTGCACCTATTCGCAGTTCGAAATTCCGAATTTTTATACCGAAAATGGGCCAATTACTGAAAGCGGCGGTGGGTCACATTTTGCCCAAACCCCCCTGCAGTTTTCAAAATATCCCAAATATCCCAAATTCGATACCTGAGCCATATTTTGGAGCCAAATTCTGGCTCTCTGCACCTATCCGCAATTTGAAATTCCGACTTTTTATACCGAAAATAGGCCAATTACTGAAAGTGGAGGTGGGTCAAATTTTGCACAAACCCCCCCCTGCAATTTTCAAAATATCCCAAATATCCCAAATTCGATACTTGAGCCATAGTTTGGAGCCAAATTCAGGCTCTCTGCACCTATTCGCAGTTCGAAATTCCGACTTTTTTTTACCGAAAATAGGCCAATTACTGAGAGCGGCGGTGGGTCACATTTTGCCCAAACACCCCCTGCAGTTTTCAAAATATCCCAAATATCCCAAATTCGATACCTGAGCCATATTTTGGAGCCAAATTCTGGCTCTCTGCACCTGTTCGCAGTTTGAACTTCCGACTTTTTATACTGAAAATAGGCCAATTACTGAAAGCGGCGGTGGGTCACATTTTGCCCAAACCCCCCTGCAATTTTCAAAATATCCCAAATATCCCAAATTCGATACTTGAGCCATAGTTTGGAGCCAAATTCTGGCTCTCTGCCCCTATTCGCAGTTTGAAAATCCGAATTTTTATACTCAAAATGGGCCAAATACTGAAAGCAGCGGTGGGTCACATTTTGCACAAACCCCAGTGCAGTTTTCAAAATATCCCAAATATCCCAAATTCGATACCTGAGCCATATTTTGGAGCCAAATTCTGGCTCTCTGCACCTATCCGCAGTTTGAAATTCCGACTTTTTATACTGAAAATAGGCCAATTACTTAAAGCGGCGGTGGGTCACATTTTGCCCAAACCCCCCTGCAATTTTCAAAATATCACAAATATTGCAAATTCGATACTTGAGCATTAGTTTGGAGCTAAATTCTGGCTCTCTGCACCTTTTCGCAGTTTGAAATTCCGAATTTTTATACTGAAAATAAGCCAATTACTGAAAGCGGCGGTGGGTCACATTTTGCATAAACCCCCCTGCAGTTTTCAAAATATCCCAAATATCCCAAATTCGATACCTGAGCCATATTTTTGAGCCAAGTTCTGGCTCTCTGCCCCTATTTGCAGTTTGAAATTCCGAGTTTTTGAACCGAAAATAGGCGAATTACTGAAAGCGGCGGTGGGTCACATTTTGCCCAAACCCCATTGCAGTTTTCAAAATATCCCAAATATCCCAAATTCGATACCTGAGCCATATTTTGGAGCCAAATTCTGTCTCTCTGCACCTATTCGCAGTTTGAAATTCCGAATTTTTATACCGAAAATAGGCCAATTACTGAAAGCGGCGTTGGGTCACATTTTGCCCAAACCCCCCTGCAATTTTCAAAATATCCAAAATATCCCAAATTCGATTTTTGAGCCATAGTTTAGAGCCAAATTCTGGCTCTCTGCAACTATTCGCAGTTCGAAATTCCGACTTTTTATACCGAAAATGGGCCAATTACTGAAAGCGGCGGTGGATCAAATTTTGCACAAACCCCCCTGCAGTTTTCAAAATATTCCAAATATCCCAAATTCGATATCTGCGCCATATTTTGGAGCCAAATTCTGGCTCTCTGCACCTATTCGCAGTTTGAAATTCCGAATTTTTATACCGAAAATAGGCCAATTACTGAAAGCGGCTGTGGGTCACATTTTGCCCAAACACTCCTGCAGTTTTCAAAATATCCCAAATATCCCAAATTCGATACCTGAGCCATATTTTGGAGCCAAATTCTGGCTCTCTGCACCTATTCGCAGTTTGAAATTCCGACTTTTTATACTGAAAATAGGCCAATTACTGAAAGCGTCGTTGGGCCACATTTTGCCCAAACCCCCCTGCAATTTTCAAAATATCCCAAATATCTCAAATTCGATTCTTGAGCCATAGTTTGGAGCCAAATTCTGGCACTTTACACCTATTCGCAGCTCGAAATTCCGACTTTTTATACCGAAAATAGGCCAATTACTGAAAGCGGCGGTGAGTAACATTTTACCCAAACCCCCCTGTAGTGTTCAAAATATCCCAAATAACCCAAATTCGATACCTGAGCTATATTTTGGAGCCAAATTCTGGCTCTCTGCACCTATCCGCAGTTTGAATTTCCGACTTTTTATATTGAAAAAAGGCCAATTACTGAGAGCGGCGGTGGGTCACATTTTCCCCAAACCCCCCTGCAGTTTTCAAAATATCCCAAATATCCCAAATTCGATACTTGAACGATAGTTTGGAGCCAAATTCTGGCTCTCTGCACTTATTCGCAGTTCGAAATTCCGACTTTTTATACCAAAAATAGGCCTATTACTTTAAGCGGCAGTGGGTCACATTTTGCCCAGACCCCCCTGCAATTTTCAAAATATCCCAAATATCCCAAATTCGATACTTGAGCCATAGTTTGGAGCCAAATTTTGGCTCTCTGCACCTATTTGCAGTTTGAAATTCCGAATTTTTATACCTAAAATAGGCCAATTACTGAAAGCGGCGGTGGGTCACATTTTGCCCAAACTCCCCCTGCAGTTTTCAAAATATCCCAAATTCGATACCTGAGCCATATTTTGGAGCCAAATTCTGGCTCTCTGCACCTATCCGCAGTTTGAAATTTCGACTTTTTATACCGAAAATAGGCCAATTACTGAATGCGGAGGTGGGTCACATTTTGCACAAACCCCTTCCTGCAATTTTCAAAATATCCCAAATATCCCAAATTCGATACTTGAGCCATAGTTTGGAGCCAAATTCAGGCTCTCTGCACCTATTCTCAGTTCGAAATTCCTACTTTTTATACCGAAAATAGGCCAATTACTGAGAGCGGCGGTGGGTCACATTTTGCCCAAACCCCCCTGCAGTTTTCAAAATATCCCAAATATCCCAAATTCGATACCTGAGCCATATTTTGGAGCCAAATTCAGGCTCTCTGCACCTGTTCGCAGTTTGAACTTCCGAATTTTTATACTGAAAGAAGGCCAATTACTGAAAGCGGCGGTGGGTCACATTTTGCCCAAACCCCCCTGCAATTTTCAAAATATCCCAAATATCCCAAATTCGATACTTGAGCCATAGTTTGGAGCAAAATTCTGGCTCTCTGCTCCTATTCGCAGTTCGAAATTCCGAATTTTTATACTCAAAATGGGCCAATTACTGAAAGCAGCGGTGGGTCACATTTTGCACAAACCCCAGTGCAGTTTTCAAAATATCCCAAATATCCCAAATTCGATACCTGAGCCATATTTTGGAGCCAAATTCTGGCTCTCTGCACCTATCCGCAGTTTGAAATTCCGAATTTTTATACTGAAAATAGGCCAATTACTAAAAGCGGCGGTGGGTCACATTTTGCCCAAACCCCCCTGCAATTTTCAAAATATCACAAATATTCCAAATTCGATACTTGAGCATTAGTTTGGAGCCAAATTCTGGCTCTCTGCACCTATTCGCAGTTTGACATTCCGAATTTTTACACCGAAAATAGGCCAATTACTGAGAGCAGCGGTGGGTCACATTTTGCCCAAACCCCCCTGCATTTTTCAAAATATCCCAAATATCCCTAATTCGATACCTGAGCCATATTTTGGAGCCAAATTCTGGCTTTCTCCACTTATTCGCAGTTTGAAATTCCGAATTTTTATACTGAAAATAGGCCAATTACTGAAAGCGGCGGTGGGTCACATTTTGCATAAACC
The DNA here is from genome assembly GCF_040958095.1 of Procambarus clarkii. Lineage (NCBI taxonomy): Eukaryota > Metazoa > Arthropoda > Malacostraca > Decapoda > Cambaridae > Procambarus > Procambarus clarkii. Next base: position 37,452,254 of record NC_091169.1, read on the forward strand.
CCCCTGCAATTTTCAAAATATCCCAAATATCCCGAATTCGATACTTGAGCCATAGTTTGGAGCCAAATTCTGGCTCTCTGCACCTATTCGCAGTTCGAAATTCCGAATTTTTATACCGAAAATGGGCCAATTACTGAAAGCGGCGGTGGGTCACATTTTGCCCAAACCCCCCTGCAGTTTTAAAATATCCCAAATATCCCAAATTCGATACCTGAGCCATATTTTGGAGCCAAATTCTGGCTCTCTGCACCTATCCGCAATTTGAAATTCCGACTTTTTATACCGAAAATAGGCCAATTACTGAAAGTGGAGGTGGGTCAAATTTTGCACAAACCCCCCCCTGCAATTTTCAAAATATCCCAAATATCCCAAATTCGATACTTGAGCCATAGTTTGGAGCCAAATTCAGGCTCTCTGCACCTATTCGCAGTTCGAAATTCCGACTTTTTTTTACCGAAAATTGGCCAATTACTGAGAGCGGCGGTGGGTCACATTTTGCCCAAACACCCCCTGCAGTTTTCAAAATATCCCAAATATCCCAAATTCGATACCTGAGCCATATTTTGGAGCCAAATTCTGGCTCTCTGCACCTGTTCGCAGTTTGAACTTCCGACTTTTTATACTGAAAATAGGCCAATTACTGAAAGCGGCGGTGGGTCACATTTTGCCCAAACACCCCTGCAATTTTCAAAATATCCCAAATATCCCAAATTCGATACTTGAGCCATAGTTTGGAGCCAAATTCTGGCTCTCTGCCCCTATTCGCAGTTTGAAAATCCGAATTTTAATACTCAAAATGGGCCAAATACTGAAAGCAGCGGTGGGTCACATTTTGCACAAACCCCAGTGCAGTTTTCAAAATATCCCAAATTCGATACCTGAGCCATATTTTGGAGCCAAATTCTGGCTCTCTGCACCTATCCGCAGTTTGAAATTCCGACTTTTTATACTGAAAATAGGCCAATTACTTAAAGCGGCGGTGGGTCACATTTTGCCCAAACCCCCCTGCAATTTTCAAAATATCACAAATATTGCAAATTCGATACTTGAGCATTAGTTTGGAGCTAAATTCTGGCTCTCTGCACCTATTCGCAGTTTGAAATTCCGAATTTTTATACTGAAAATAGGCCAATTACTGAAAGCGGCGGTGGGTCACATTTTGCATAAACCCCCCTGCAGTTTTCAAAATATCCCAAATATCCCAAATTCGATACCTGAGCCATATTTTTGAGCCAAATTCTGGCTCTCTGCCCCTATTTGCAGTTTGAAATTCCGAGTTTTTGAACCGAAAATAGGCGAATTACTGAAAGCGGCGGTGGGTCACATTTTGCCCAAACCCCATTGCAGTTTTCAAAATATCCCAAATATCCCAAATTCGATACCTGAGCCATATTTTGGAGCCAAATTCTGTCTCTCTGCACCTATTCGCAGTTTGAAATTCCGAATTTTTATACCGAAAATAGGCCAATTACTGAAAGCGGCGTTGGGTCACATTTTGCCCAAACCCCTCTGCAGTTTTCAAAATATCCCAAATATCCCAAATTCGATACTTGAACCATAGTTTGGAGCCAAATTCTGGCTCTCTGCACCTATTCGCAGTTCGAAATTCCGACTTTTTATACCAAAAATAGGCCAATTACTGAGAGCGGCGGTGGGTCACATTTTGCCCCAACCCCCCCCCCCCCTGCAGTTTTCAAAATATCCCAAAGATCCCTAATTCGATACCTGAGCCATATTTTGGAGGCAAATTCTGGCTCTCTGCACTTATTCGCAGTTTGAAATTCCGACTTTTTATACCGAAAATAGGCCAATTACTGAAAGCGGCGGTGGGTCACATTTTGCTAAAACCCCCTGCACTTTTCAAAATATCCCAAATATCCCTAATTCGATACCTGAGCCATATTTTTGAGCCAAATTCTGGCTCTCTGCACCTATTTGCAGTTTGAAATTCCGAGTTTTTGAACCGAAAATAGGCCAATTACTGAAAGTGGCGGTGGGTCACATTTTGCCCAAACCCCATTGCAGTTTTCAAAATATCCCAAATATCCCAAATTCGATACCTGATCCATATTTTGGAGCCAAATTCTGGCTCTCTGCACCTATTCGCAGTTTGAAATTCCGATTTTTTTTTACCGAAAATAGGCCAATTACTGAAAGCTGCGGTTGGTCACATTTTGCCCAAACCCCCCTGCAGTTTTAAAAATATCCTAAATATCCCAAATTCGATACTTGAGCCATAGTTTGGAGCCAAATTCTGGCTCTCTGCACCTATTCGCAGTTCAAAATTCCTACTTTTTATACCGAAAATGGGCCAATTACTGAAAGCGGCGGTGGGTCACATTTTGCCCAAACCCGCCTGCAGTTTTCAAAATATCCCAAATATCCCAAATTCAATACCTGAGCTATATTTTGGAGCCAAATTTTGGCTCTCTGCACCTATCCGCAGTTTGAAATTCCGACTTTTTATCCCAAAAATAGGCCAATTACTGAAAGCGGAGGTGGGTCACATTTTGCCCAAACCCCCTGCAGTTTTCAAAATATCCCAAATATCCCAAATTCGATACTTGAGCCATAGTTTGGAGCCAAATTCTGGCTCTCTGCACCTATTCGCAGTTCGAAATTCCGAATTTTTATACTCAAAATGGGCCAATTACTGAAAGCAGCGGTGGGTCACATTTTGCACAAACCCCAGTGCAGTTTTCAAAATATCCCAAATATCCCAAATTCGATACCTGAGCCATATTTTGGAGCCAACTTCTGGCTCTCTGCACCTATCCGCAGTTTGAAATTCCGACTTTTTATACCGAAAATATGCCAATTACTTAAAGCGACGATGGGTCACATTTTGCCCAAACCCCCCTGCAGTTTTCAAGATATCCCATATATCCCAAATTCGATACTTGAGCCATAGTTTGGAGCCAAATTCTGACTCTCTACTCTTATTCGCAGTTCGAAATTCCGAATTTTTATACCAAAAATAGGCCAATTACTGAAAGCGGCGGTGGGTCATATTTTGACCAAACCCCCCTGCAGTTTTCAAAATATCCCAAATATCCCAAATTCGATACTTGAGCCATAGTTTGGAGCCAAATTCTGGCTCCCTGCACCTATTCGCAGTTCGAAATTCCGACTTTTTATACCGAAAATAGGCCAATTACTGAAAGCGGCGGTGGGTCTCATTTTGCCCAAACCCCCCTGCAATTTTCAAAATATCACAAATATTCCAAATTCGATACTTGAGCAATAGTTTGGAGCAAATTCTGTCTCTCTGCACCTATTCGCAGTTTGAAATTCCGAATTTTTATACCGAAAATAGGCCAATTACTGAAAGCGGCGGTTGGTCACATTTTGCCCAAACCCTCCTGCAGTTTTCAAAATATCCAAAATATCCCAAATTCGATACCTGAGCCATATTTTGGAGCCAAATTCTGGCTCTCTGCACCTATTCGCAGTTTGAAATTCCGACTTTTTATACTGAAATTAGGCCAATTACTGAAAGCCGCGTTGGGTCACATTTTGCCCAAACCCCCCTGCAATTTTCAAAATATCCCAAATATCCCAAATTCGATTCTTGAGCCATAGTTTGGAGCCAAATTCTGGCTCTCTGCAACTATTCGCAGTTCGAAATTCCGACTTTTTATACCGAAAATAGGCCAATTACTGAAAGTGGCGGTGGGTAACATTTTGCCCAAACCCCCTGCAGTTTTCAAAATATTCCAAATATCCCAAATTCGATACCTGAGCCATATTTTGGAGGCAAATTCTGGCTCTCTGCACCTATTCGCAGTTTGAAGTTCCGACTTTTTATACTGAAAATAGGCCAATTACTGATAGCGGCGGTGGGTCACATTTTGCCCAAACCCCCCTGCAGTTTTCAAAATATCCTAAATATCCCTAATTCGATACCTGAGCCATATTTTGGAGGCAAATTCTGGCTCTCTGCACTTATTCGCAGTTTGAAATTCCGACTTTTTATACCGAAAATAGGCCAATTACTGAAAGCGGCGGTGGGTCACATTTTGCTAAAACCCCCTGCACTTTTCAAAATATCCCAAATATCCCTAATTCGATACCTGAGCCATATTTTTGAGCCAAATTCTGGCTCTCTGCACCTATTTGCAGTTTGAAATTCCGAGTTTTTGAACCGAAAATAGGCCAATTACTGAAAGTGGCGGTGGGTCACATTTTGCCCAAACCCCATTGCAGTTTTCAAAATATCCCAAATATCCCAAATTCGATACCTGATCCATATTTTGGAGCCAAATTCTGGCTCTCTGCACCTATTCGCAGTTTGAAATTCCGATTTTTTTTTACCGAAAATAGGCCAATTACTGAAAGCTGCGGTTGGTCACATTTTGCCCAAACCCTCCTGCAGTTTTAAAAATATCCTAAATATCCCAAATTCGATACTTGAGCCATAGTTTGGAGCCAAATTCTGGCTCTCTGCACCTATTCGCAGTTCAAAATTCCTACTTTTTATACCGAAAATGGGCCAATTACTGAAAGCGGCGGTGGGTCACATTTTGCCCAAACCCGCCTGCAGTTTTCAAAATATCCCAAATATCCCAAATTCAATACCTGAGCTATATTTTGGAGCCAAATTTTGGCTCTCTGCACCTATCCGCAGTTTGAAATTCCGACTTTTTATCCCAAAAATAGGCCAATTACTGAAAGCGGAGGTGGGTCACATTTTGCCCAAACCCCCTGCAGTTTTCAAAATATCCCAAATATCCCAAATTCGATACTTGAGCCATAGTTTGGAGCCAAATTCTGGCTCTCTGCACCTATTCGCAGTTCGAAATTCCGAATTTTTATACTCAAAATGGGCCAATTACTGAAAGCAGCGGTGGGTCACATTTTGCACAAACCCCAGTGCAGTTTTCAAAATATCCCAAATATCCCAAATTCGATACCTGAGCCATATTTTGGAGCCAACTTCTGGCTCTCTGCACCTATCCGCAGTTTGAAATTCCGACTTTTTATACCGAAAATATGCCAATTACTTAAAGCGACGATGGGTCACATTTTGCCCAAACCCCCCTGCAGTTTTCAAAATATCCCATATATCCCAAATTCGATACTTGAGCCATAGTTTGGAGCCAAATTCTGACTCTCTACTCTTATTCGCAGTTCGAAATTCCGAATTTTTATACCAAAAATAGGCCAATTACTGAAAGCGGCGGTGGGTCATATTTTGACCAAACCCCCCTGCAGTTTTCAAAATATCCCAAATATCCCAAATTCGATACTTGAGCCATAGTTTGGAGCCAAATTCTGGCTCCCTGCACCTATTCGCAGTTCGAAATTCCGAATTTTTATACCGAAAATAGGCCAATTACTGAAAGCGGCGGTGGGTCTCATTTTGCCCAAACCCCCCTGCAATTTTCAAAATATCACAAATATTCCAAATTCGATACTTGAGCAATAGTTTGGAGCAAATTCTGTCTCTCTGCACCTATTCGCAGTTTGAAATTCCGAATTTTTATACCGAAAATAGGCCAATTACTGAAAGCGGCGGTGGGTCACATTTTGCCCAAACCCTCCTGCAGTTTTCAAAATATCCAAAATATCCCAAATTCGATTCTTGAGCCATAGTTTGGAGCCAAATTCTGACTCTCTGCACTTATTCGCAGTTCGAAATTCCGAATTTTTATACTGAAAATAGGCCAATTACTGAAAGCGGCGGTGGGTCATATTTTGACCAAACCCCCCTGCAGTTTTCAAAATATCCCAAATATCTCAAATTCGATACTTGAGCCATAGTTTGGAGCCAAATTCTGGCTCTCTGCACCTATTCGTAGTTCGTAATACCGACTTTTTATATCGAAAAAAGGCCAATTACTGAGAGCGGCGGTGGGTCACATTTTGCCCAAACCCCCCTGCAGTTTTCAAAATATCCCAAAGATCCCAAATTCGATACCTGAGCCATATTTTGGAGCCAAATTCTGGCTCTCTGCACCTATTCGCAGTTTGAAATTCCGACTTTTTATACTGAAAATAGGAAAATTACTGAGAGCGGCGGTGGGTCACATTTTGCCCAAACCCCCCTGCAGTTTTCAAAATATCCCAAATATCCCAAATTCGATACTTGAGCCATAGTTTGGAGCCAAATTTTGGCTCTCTGCACCTATTTGCAGTTTGAAATTCCGAATTTTTATACCGAAAATAGGCCAATTACTGAAAGCGGCGGTGGGTCACATTTTGCCCAAACTCCCCTGTAGTTTTCAAAATATCCCAAATATCCCAAATTCGATACCTGAGCCATATTTTGGAGCCAAATTCTGGCTCTCTGCACCTATCCGCAGTTTGAAATTCCGAATTTTATACCGAAAATAGGCCAATTACTGAAAGCGGCGGTGGGTCATATTTTGCCCAAACCCCCCTGCAGTTTTCAAAACATCCCAAATATCCCAAATTCGATACCTGAGCCATATTTTGGAGTCAAATTCTGGCTCTCTGCACCTATTTGCAGTTTGAAATTCCGAATTTTTATACCGAAAATAGGCCAATTACTGAAAGCGGCGGTGGGTAACATTTTGCCCAAACCCCCCTGCAGTTTTCAAAATATCCCAAATATCCCAAATTCGATACCTGAGCTATATTTTTGAGCCAAATTCTGGATCTCTGCACCTATTTGCAGTTTGAAATTCCGACTTTTTGAACCGAAAATAGGCCATTTACTGAAAGCGGCGGTGGGTCACATTTTGCCCAAACCCCCCTGCAGTTTTCAAAATATTCCAAATATCCCAAATTTGATACCTGAGCCATATTTTGAAGCCAAATTCTGGCTCTCTGCACCTATTCGCAGTTTGAAATTCCGACTTTTTATACTGAAAATAGGCCAATTACTGAAAGCGGCGGTGGGTCACATTTTGCCCAAACCCCCCTGCAATTTTCAAAATATCCCAAATATCCCAAATTCGATTCTTGAGCCATAGTTTGGAGCCAAATTCTTGCTCTCTACACCTATTCGCAGTTCGAAATTCCGACTTTTTATACCGAAAATGGGCCAATTACTGAAAGCGGCGGTGGGTCACATTTTGCCCAAACCCCCCTGCAGTTTTCAAAATATATCAAATATCCCAAATTCGATACCTGAGCCATATTTTGGAGCCAAATTCTGGCTCTCTGCACCTATTCGCAGTTTGAAATTCCGACATTTTATACTGAAAATAGGCCAATTACTGAAAGCGGCGGTGGGTCACATTTTGCCCAAAGCCCCCTGCAGTTTTCAAAATATCCCAAATATCCCAAATTCGATACTTGAGCCATAGTTTGGAGCCAAATTTTGGCTCTCTGCACCTATTTGCAGTTTGAAATTCCGAATTTTTATACCGAAAATAGGCCAATTACTGAAAGCGGCGGTGGGTAACATTTTGCCCAAACCCCCCTGCAGTTTTCAAAATATCCCAAATATCCCAAATTCGATACCTGAGCCATATTTTGAAGCCAAATTCTGGCTCTCTGCACCTATCCGCAGTTTGAAATTCCGACTTTTTATACCGAAAATAGGCCAATTACTGAAAGCGGCGGTGGGTCACATTTTGCCCTAGGGGATAGTGGGTGTTCCAGATGCTGGTGGGAGAGTGTGAGGGGCCAGTGGGTGTTCCAGGACGCTCGTGGGAGAGTGAGAGGGGCCAGTGGATGTTCCAGGACGCTGGTGGGAGAGTGAAAGGGGCCAGTGGATGTTCCTGGACGCTTGTGGGAGAGTGAGAGGAGCCAGTGGGTGTTCCTGGACGCTGGTCTGGAGTGTAAGGGACAATAGCAATAGTAGAGAAAGAGTATATTGGTCCATATGTTGTCTCAGGAGAGTGGAGAGACAGTGAGGACCAGAGCACTCAGACCAGCCTCGGGACAGCCCTTCTCACCTCATTACTCCTCAGCCACGCCTTCTCAGTGCTTCTGCTTGCACCTATCACTCAAAACATCTTCCCCTGTCTCTCTCTATTTTACCGAGACTTGAGTTTATTTGTAATAGAATTTAATTTCTAAATTAAATCTACATGGCGAGTAGTCCAGTGCAGTCACGACGGATCACGACTAGTCATTGAATACAGTTTTTCTACATTGTCCAGAAGTTGAAGGTAGAAGCGAGCAGGCTTTACAAAAAGTGATGCATACATATGATATTAATAATCTCGTGATTCTGCAAGTTTTGCAATCACTGCTGTCGGTCAGAAACGAGATAAGAGTTAAGGATTTAAGATTATTGACCGAGTTGCTTGCAAGTGTCAACTTTTCATTTGTCTTGACTTTCTTTGTTATCTCATATGTTTGTCTGACTCTCTCTCTCTCTCTCTTTCTCTCTCTCTCTCTCTCTTTCTCTCTCTCTCTGCTTTCTCACCCCCTGTCTTGTTTTTTCCTCCCTGTCTTCATAACTCCCTAAAGTTACTTTTTTCCCTTTATTTTATTAGTATATTTCTCTGGATTTGGTCACTCTCTATCTTTTCTGTATTTGGCTTTAACTCTATGTCTTTGTTTTATCTTATTACTCCATATATTTCTCTACCTGTCTTTCTACATTCGTGCAGTTCTCTCTCTCTCTTTTCCTGATTTTCACACTTTTTTTATCAATTCTTTTCTCACCTTCTCTTTCTACATATTCTTTAATTTGTTTATCGTACTGTGCATAAATTTGATTTTTTTATATCCTGCTTTTATACTTATATCTCTAACTATCTTTACTGTCATGCGTATCTCTTACTATTAATGCTTTTTATGCTTATAATTATCTGTTTCTACATTTTTCTCCGTTCCTTTCTCTATCTCTCACTGCTCTCTTTCTCTCTACTTGCAGAGAGAGAATTACTAAATGAATCATAGTGAATATAATTCAAAATCTATAAATAAATAGAAATCAGGGAATATAATTACAAATGTATATAAATGGAATACTGTGAATTTAACTTCAATTTCATATAAATGAAATCAAGTAAATATAAATCAAAATCTATATAAATTGAGTTCCTGTTTAGTCCAGCAATTATTGTAATGCTTTGAATAAATTGTTGCGAATAAAGCTTCTAATCATAAAAATCTTGGTTGCTCTTTCCTATTTTTTTAAATTATTCTGAAATTTTCAATTAAATTAAACGATCATAAATTTCTAACCACAAAACTTCCAAATGTCCTTGTTATACACACACACACACACACATTATATATATATATATATATATATATATATATATATATATATATATATATATATATATATATATATATATATATATATATATATATAGATATTGTTTGACTTCATACAATACTGTATAATACCGGTCCTGGCGGTCTTGTATATTCGTTTAACAATAACTATTTTATCTGAAGTTCGGAATTGTTGGTCAAATGTTCCGTAATTTTCCACAGCCAGCATTCGCGTCAGTTGTTTAATGAAAATGGTATTTGTTTTAGTTTTGTTTTGCAATTTGTTTTGACTAATAAGAACCTAGCACAAGGATTCGTAAAGCACTTACGCGACCACTCACGAAACCTGTAGATCTTTTCTCAATCATTTGTTTTCATTTATTAAGCAGTTTTATGAGCACCGAGGCGCTATACGACGTTGTTTATAACAATAATAACCTCTGGTTATGATGTTTCTAATCTCGCAAACGGTTTAATAAATGTAAACAAAGCCGCCATGATTGTGAAAAGATGTACAGGTTTCGTGGTGGATGCGTAAATGCTTGATAAATCCTAGCACAGAATTTTGCATTTTCTTCAACTAATGGCAATGTTTAAACATGGCGCTGACAACAAACTAACTGAAAATTGTCTATGTTAAGGAAAGTTTAATTGATTTGTGATGTGCTTTTTCTGTACGTGGAGACAGTGGGTGTTCTGGTACCATCCCCACCCTGTACGTGGGTGTTCTGGTACCGTCCCTACCCTGTACGTGGAGACAGTGGGTGTTCTGGTACCATCCCCACCCTGTACGTGGGGACAGTGGGTGTTCTGGTACCGTCCCCACCCTGTACGTGGAGACAGTGGGGTAAGAAACCCGATTAAGTTTTTGTGGTCCTCCAAGCCAGTGACGGATGGAGGGTTTCCCACCGTTCGTGAATCGAGGAATGTTTTGTGTAACGTACAACACAAGACGAGAGATCACGCCTCTCGTAAATAAGGACAGTGGAGGCGACTGCTTCAGAGCTGCACCTCGGACCTCACAGTACCTACCCTCACCATCCTTAGTCTCCGTCAACACAGCCCCCGTCAACAGTCTCCTAGGCCCCGTCAACACAGCCCTCAGGCCCCGTCATCAGTCTCCTGGGCCCCATCAACACAGCGCCCAGGCCCCGTCATCAGTCTCCTGGGCCCCGTCAACACAGCCCCCAGGCCCCGTCATCAGTCTCGTGGGCCCCGTCAACACAGCCCCCAGGCCCCGTCAACAGTCTCCTAGGCCCCGTCAACACAGCCCCCAGGCCCCGTCATCAGTCTCCTGGGCCCCGTCAACACCGCCCCCAGGCCCCGTCAACAGTCTCCTGGGCCCCGTCAACACAGCCCCCAGGCCCCGTCAACAGTCTCCTAGGCCCCTTCAACAGTCTCCTAGGCCCCGTCATCACAGTCTTTCGTTCCCCCTTCACAATCTCCCTGTCATATTCGACCTCTCTTAAGTCCAAAAGGGTTCAGGTATATCGTTGAAAAACTGGAACAGTACTGCCTCCCACAGTGCATTAAACCTCAGAGACCCCTCAGGAAAATTAAGAGTGTCCTGCCTTGTATGGACGATACAGCAACGGTATGGCATATTCCCGATTCGATCCCTAACTGTCATGAGTGGTTGGGTACCGTTCCTTCCCTCCGTCCTATCCCAACTCGTTTTCATTATATCCCCCTTTCCTAGTTCTGAATAGTCATACTGGTTTAGTGATTTCTCATCATAATTAATTTAACTTACCCCTCTTTGTATTGTATTTACCCTTCTTTGTATTACCAATATAACACCAAGTCTTTTCTCGTATGACGAGGGAAATATTCCACCTCACACAACCCACAGTGGGCAAATATCATGTAACATGTGGCACCCTCAAAGCTGAAGCTTGAGTTCAGTTCCCTAGGAGCGAGTGCCATCAAGGCTCCCCCTTCCCTAGGAGCGAGTGAAACCAAGGCGACCCCTTCCCTAGGAGCGAGTACCACCAAGGCGGCCCCTTCCCTAGGAGCGAGTGAAACCAAGGCGACCCCTTCCCTAGGAGCGAGTACCACCAAGGCTCCCCCTTCCCTAGGAGCGAGTGCCATCAAGGCTCCCCCTTCCCTAGGAGCGAGTACCACCAAGGCTCCCCCGTCCCTAGGAGCGAGTACCACCAAGGCGGCCCCTTCCCTAGGAGCGAGTACCACCAAGGCTCCCCCGTCCCTAGGAGCGAGTACCACCAAGGCTCCCCCTTCCCTAGGAGCGAGTGCCACCAAGGCTCCCCCTTCCCTAGGAGCGAGTACCACCAAGGCTCCCCCGTTCCTAGGAGCGAGTACCACCAAGGCTCCCCCGTCCCTAGGAGCGAGTGCCACCAAGGCTCCCCCTTCCCTAGGAGCGAGTACCACCAAGGCTCCCCCGTCCCTTGGAGCGAGTACCACCAAGGCTCCCCCTTCCCTAGGAGCGAGTGCCACCAAGGTTCCCCCTTCCCTAGGAGCGACATAAGTTTTTTTCTGACTTCTAATGGAGGTCTCCTAGGCTGGCTCTCAATTTTTCCTCACGCTATTTGCATTTTAATGAAGGCATATTTTGTGAAGTGGCTGGCGACGTCTCCTGCTTTTCTGCGATATAAAATATTACGTAATTATTTTCCCCTGTGGAACTGTCAATTTTACTTTGCGTTTAACAGCAACGGCAAAAATAGCTTCCAATTTCTTTGCTTCCTATTCGGTTAATCTGTATCTGTACTGTTATGTACAAATTCCCAATAGCAGCTGCCTATGACAACCGCTTCTCAAGCTCACTAATACATGTCAACAATGTCATGTCATCATAATAAAAAAGCAAGAAAAAAACATGGTGTTGAGACGTTCCTTACATGGTGAAAAAACAGAACCAATCAAATGTTCGAAAAAAATGCTGGGGGAAAAATATTCCTAATAGGGGATTCATCCAGTTTAATATGATCATAAATTTCCATTACTCTGGGGCTATCAACTAGTCATGGGATAGTGGATGAGGCGAGGGGGGGGGAGTGGTTGAGTGGAGGGGATACAGTGTGTGTTGAATAGACACAAGATACAGTGTGAGCTGGACACAAGATACAGTGTAAGCTGGACACACAAGATACAGTGTAAGATGGACACAAGATACAGTGTAAGCTGGACACAAGATACAGTGTGAGCTGGACACAAAAAGTACAGTGTAAGCTGGACACAAGATACAGTGTAAGCTGGACACACAAGATACAGTGTAAGATGGACACAAGATACAGTGTAAGCTGGACACACAAGATACAGTGTAAGCTGGACACAAGATACAGTGTAAGCTGGACACACAAGATACAGTGTAAGATGGACACAAGATACAGTGTGAGCTGGACACAAGATACAGTGTAAGCTGAACACAAGATACAGTGTGAGTTGGACACAAGATACAGTGTAAGCTGGACATACAAGATACAGTGTAAGATGGACACAAGATACAGTGTAAGCTGGACACAAAAAGTACAGTGTAAGCTGGACACAAGATACAGTGTAAGCTGGAAACAAGATACAGTGTGAGCTGGACACAAGATACAGTGTAATCTTGACACAAGATACAGTGTAAGCTGGACACACAAGATACAGTGTGAGCTGGACACACGATACAGTGTAATCTTGACACAAGATACAGTGTAAGCTGGACACAAGATACAGTGTGAGCTGGACACAAGATACAGTGTAAGCTGGACACAAGATACAGTGTGAGCTGGACACAAGATACAGTGTAAGCTGGACACAAGATACAGTGTAAGCTGGACACACGATACAGTGTAAGCTGGACACAAGATACAGTGTGAGCTGGACACACGATACAGTGTAAGCTGGACACAAGATACAGTGTGAGCTGGACACAAGATACAGTGTGAGCTGGACACAAGGTACAGTGTAAGCTGGACACAAGATACAGTGTAAGCTGGACACAAGATACAGTGTGAGCTGGACACAAGATACAGTGTAAGCTGGACACAAGATATAGTGTGAGCTGGATACAAGATACAGTGTAAGCTGGACACAAGATACAGTGTAAGCTGGACACAAGATACAGTGTAAGCTGGACACAAGATACAGTGTAAGCTGGACACATGATACAGTGTAAGCTGGACACAAGATATAGTGTGAGCTGGACACAAGATATAGTGTAAGCTGGACACAAGATATAGTGTGAGCTGGACACAAGATACAGTGTAAGCTGGACACAAGATACAGTGTGAGCTGGACACAAGATACAGTGTGAGCTGGACACAAGATATAGTGTAAGCTGGACACAAGATACAGTGTAAGCTGGACACAAGATACAGTGTGAGCTGGACACAAGATACAATGTAAGTTGGACACACGATATAGTGTAAACTGGACACAAGATACAGTGTAAGCTGGACACAAGATACAGTGTAAGCTGGACACAAGATACAGTGTGAGCTGGACACAAGATACAATGTAAGTTGGACACACGATATAGTGTAAACTGGACACAAGATACAGTCCAAGCTAGACACAAGATACAGTGCGAGCTGGACACAGTGGCTGCCTTAAGCGTGGTTAGATGGCCCTCGTACCCTGGATGGTCGTCTTTAAGCGTCGACCTCGTTGGCAAGCCGCTCACCCCGGCATCGTAATTGTTCACTGCTTCTATGTTTAGACCAGCTAAGCCTACTTAAATGGTACGAGATCTCACGCTTAAATAAAGGTCTTTGTTCATACATACATGTGAGTGAGTGTGTGTGTGTGTGTGTGTGTGTGTGTGTGTGTGTGTGTGTGTGGGTGTGTGTGTGTGTGTGTGTGTGGGTGTGTGTGTGTGTGTGTGTGTGTGTGTGTGTGTGTGTGTGTGTGTGTGTGTGTGTGTGTGTGTGTGTGGGTGTGTGTGTGTGTGTGTGTGTGTGTGTGTGGGTGTGTGTGTGTGTGGGTGGGTGTGTGTGTGTGTGTGTGTGTGTGTGTGTGTGTGTGTGTGTGTGTGTGTGGGTGTGTGTGTGTGTGTGTGTGTGTGTGTGTGTGTGTGTGTGTGTGTGTGGGTGTGTGTGTGTGTGTGTGTGGGTGTGTGTGTGTGTGTGTGGGTGGGTGTGTGTGTGTGTGTGTGTGTGTGTGTGTGTGTGTGTGGGTGTGTGTGTGTGTGTGTGTGTGTGTGTGTGTGTGTGTGTGTGTGTGTGTGTGTGTGTACTCACCTAATTGTACTTAGCTAATTGTGCTTGCGGGGGTTGAGCTCTGGCTCTTTGGTCCCGCCTCTCAACCGTCAATCAACTGGTGTACAGATTCCTGAGCCTACTGGGCTCTGTCATATCTACATTTGAAACTGTGTATGGAGTCAGCCTCCACCACATCACTGCCTAATGCATTCCATTTACTAACTACTCTGACACTGAAAAAGTTCTTTCTAATGTCTCTGTGGCTCATTTGGGTACTCAGCTTCCACCTGTGTCCCCTTGTTCGCGTCCCACCAGTGTTGAATAGTTCATCCTTGTTTACCCGGTCGATTCCCCTGAGGATTTTGTAGGTTGTGATCATATCCCCTCTTACTCTTCTGTCTTCCAGTGTCTGTCTTCTGTCTTCTGTGTGTGTGTAGGTGTGTGTGTGTGTGTGTGTGTGTGTGTGTGTGTGTGTGTGTGTGTGTGTGTGTGTGTGTCTGTGGTAACATTATCAGACACCATCGTTATATAAAAAGTGTATATAAACCCCCCACAAATATATTGTCGAGCGTGCATTTATATTCTAATGTTGATAGTTTGCAAAAAAAAAAAGTATGTATTTCTATACATGAACGAAACTATACCATTGCAAAGCCAGAATTTCTTGATCATGATAATCATACATAGTTCAGGTATAAACTACTATAGAAACTGGTAATAAAATCAATGTCACACTGACAGATTATACAATATATGACTGTCATTGTACAGATACAAATAAAAGAACGAAAACATTTTGCAAGAAATTTTTAAAATATTGAACCACTTCAAAACCGCTAAATGCAAATGTAACTTTTACATATGAAAACATTGTACGAAATTACAAAGGTAAAAATGGCCCGAGAGCAGAAATGGGAGGTATATATATATTGAATGTGTTATGCACAATGAAATCACAATAACGTGATTGATCTATGAGAATCACTCTGGAGCAGGACGGTGGCATCGAACCTGCGTCAGGGGATAAAGTGCGGCGTCTGAGCTGACACCAGCACTCTGGTTCGATCCATGAGGTGATCCAGTAACGCTGATTCGATCCATTAGATGATCCAGTAACGCTGATTCGATCCATGAGATGATCCAGCAACGCTGATTCGATCCATGAGGTGATCCAGTAACGCTGATTCGATCCATGAGGTGATCCAGTAACGCTGATTCGATC
>NC_091169.1:37472766-37478974 GCF_040958095.1 Procambarus clarkii
CTTCCACACACACACAAGGAATATCTCCCCCATGCACAGGAGGATATCTGAAGCAGATGTGACCGTGTCAACGCTCGCTTCTTACCCATTATAACCTTGTGTGTATAGGAAAGAAGCGATCAATATTCTCCACAGTCACACAGGAAATTCAATCAAACGATCAGCCGAACATCGTAAACAAGACAGAATAGGTACCCATCTCTCGCCGTTGAAGAGGACAAGGAGACCTTCCTCTTTAACGAGTCACTGTAGCTGCAGCTACAACTTCGCTGCGGTTATCGTATTCCGGAACACCTAGCGAGGTTGTCGTAAAGAGGGGAGGTTAGCTAACGTCCGCTGCGGACTCGAGAGTAACGTAAACACGACGGTAATACCAGTTAAAGAAAATAATGTTGGATACGTTGTGTTAGTTGAGGGAACGCTGCTGTGAACTTCATCAACAGCCTGGCGGACCAACCATCGCCAGCAGCCAGGTGGAGGGACGAATATTAATGACTGGAGCGGCAGATCCTAGGCTCACAGACACCTATTGCATCCCGGTTTATGCATGTACGGTTTCTGGGGAGAGTCTGATTGATGTTGTCGCGGTTCATAGAGGATATTAACGTCTAACAGACATGACCCCTATGTGTCTTGACGCCCATACGTCCCCCCCGCCTCCCTAGGGCAATTCGTTGTTGCCTCGTTCTGATAGTTCCTGAGACGGTGCTGGAAGAAATCGCACTGGCGTTTGCCGTTCCATTGGAGATTTTCGGCGTCGTGGAAAGATGGACCTGCTGCATGGGTGACATCTTCTCGCCTTGTATCAACCTACCCTGGCTTTGCGCCCTGGAGAGGCCACTCCAGACCGACAACCAAAGAGCAACTCCATAGTCTCCTGAGATTGATGGATGCCTACTACTACGTCCTTAAAAAAACCTATTGATATAATTACATTCTTACGTTGAGTTGTTGTTGGAATGATGTTGATGCACAGATGGAAGAATGAGACGTTTTCTAGACCCAGCTACAGTTGTTACGTGTAGCAACCCCCTTAAGGAGGGTTGCTACACATAGGATCCTTTGATTGTTTCAAGCGTAAGTCAGACATATATAAGTGAGTTTGTATGGCTACAAATAGAAACTGACTCGCTTGAACTAATACACTCTCCGCTGTGATCGTTTTTGTTCTTTTTGTAACACCATATGTTATAATTTGGGCGATTAGCGCTTAAAAACTTGCGGCACTGATGAAGCAAGGTGTCCGGTGAGGTTATGGGGGTCCGGGGTTGTGGGGGTCCGGGGTTGTGGGGGTCCGGGGTTGTGGGGGTCCGGGGTTGTGGGAGGCTGTGGTTGTGGGGGTCCGGGGTTGTGGGGAGCCGGAGTTGTAGGGGGCTGGGGTTGTGAGGGGTCGGGGTTGTGGGGGGCCATGGTTGTGAAGGTGATACGGAAGGTGATGATGACATGCAACCTGTATGCAAATGTGCGCAACTGACTCGTCCACTTGGGCTGGATAGTAGAGCGACGCTCTCACTTCATGTTTCTCAGTATTCAATTCCCAACCGTCATCAAGTGGTTGGGCATCATTCATTCCCCCCCCTCCCCCCCCCCCCCCCCCCGTCTCATCCCAAATCCTTATCCTGACCTTTTCCAAGTGCTATATAGTCGTATTGGCTTGGCGCTTTACCCTGATAATTCCCTCCCGCCATCATGGCTCAAGATACGAGTAATGTTATTCTTATGTCCGTTTTTTTCCAATGTTGTTCTCAGAATGCAGGTCGTGTTCCGTCTGGCGAGAATGATCACTTCTGTAAATGATAAGTATTGTAAATTTCCATAGAAATTTCTGCTACTCACGTTCAGTGCTGATGGTTGTAAAAGAAGGTTCAGTCCATCTCCGCCTATCCTTAGTCTGTAATTTAACTGCTTGTAAGCTCCAGAAAAGTTACGGGCCCCACTATAGCCCGTGCTACATATAGCCCGCTCCAAGCAACAGACTTTTGGACCAAGCTCTCACCAGTCCCAGCCTGGCCTCGGGCCGGGCTTGGGGAAGTAGAAGAACTCCCAGAACCCCATCAAGCAGGTATCAAGCAGGGACATGGAAATTTTGTCCCGAGTAGCGGAAACTAAAGCAACAACAACGTCCAGGAAAGGCAATTGCTGGTCTGGTATTAATCAGAGCGGCCTCTACGTTTTGAAGGGAATGGCTATCATTTACTAAGATATCACCAATCAGGCTCTCAAAGTCTATCCAGGGAGTCGTTATCGTGACGACGACTCCCTGTGGCTAAACGTGTCCTAACAATCCTTGCTACGGCACTATAGTTGTGTGCATGTAAAGTTAACAGAATCAAGCCACCGTCGAAGTTCCCTGCTCGGTATTGTCAATCAAAATTAAAGTTGCTACTGAAGCCACAGCAGTCAGGAAGAGCAGCGTTGCTGTTTCTTGAAGAGACCTACGTTCATAGACTCCTCAATTTAAGGGGTTTAAAGTGTTGCTGTTATTCGGTTGTTAAGAGTAACAGTTGGGCACTATTATGTCTCCAGCACCTGACGTCCACCTAAGTCTACTCCAGCTACAGCGTTTTTTTCTAAATATAGTGAGGACGTGAGGGAAGATAGTGACGGGTGTGAGGGGAATATAGTGAATGTAAAAGGGAAGGTAGTAAGAAAACATAGTGAAGTTGTGAGGAAAGGCCGGGAGAATGTGTGAGAAGGTAGTGTGTTTGCATCTTATCTCTCTGACACAACAGACGCCCATCTTGAAGGTCCTGTTCATCTTCTGGACAGAAATAGTGCATCTTAAAACATTTAAGCCCCGTTGGGAATTTGTATTCTCTAGTTTTGTGCAGATCGCATGAATAATTTAAAATTAAACTTATCTTGTTCACGTGGGAGTGAGGGAATTACGAGTTAATATGCTGGTGTAACTGGTGAATTATCTGAGGCTATCAGTGGAATATGTCTGTATATTAACGGTGGTATACGCTGTTCACCAGATTAATTTCCCGAGTCACCAATACCGGACCATTCGAGACAAGTTTATGACATCAGATGGGAGAGAATGTTTGTGGTTTATACGGGAGAGAGGGTACAGTGAGTGATTGGAGAAAGGGAGGGAGGGTACAGTGAGTGATTGGAAGAATAGAGAGTACAGTGAGTGACTGGAGGAAGGGAGGGAGGGTACAGTGAGTGACTGGAGGAAGGGAGAGAGAGAGAGGGTGAGAGAAATGTAGCCAGACAGTGAGATAGAGTAACAAAAAATTACTTGATGTAGAAATCACGATTCTTTTTAATAACAACTGCCTTAGTAATGTGTAAATATGCCACAAGTAGTCTCTAAACCTTAAGGCAACTGATGCACAGTTTTCTGTAACCGTTGAGTTATATCTGTTTTAATTGGCATCTTTTTATTTCCATTACGACTTGATAGTGGTCCAGGACGGACCGAAACACCATCTTTTTCTTTCCTCTGCACAAACCAGACTTTTATTCAAAGAAAAGTTAATAATGCTGCTGTTTAGATTATGGCTTGCGTCTTACGACCATTAAATGTTTCTAAGGTGAAGATTTTGTTCATATATAAACTGTTGTTTACATTTGAAAGACGTTTTTGCGGGGGTCACGGGATTTACCTGGCTGCGAGGGCAGTGTTTTCCTTCTGATAAGAAGATAAACAGCGTCACTGACCAGGCAATCATCAGGGAAGGCTGGACATAGGGCAGTAGAAGGACATTAGCTAAGAGCCATAGGCTATCGGGGTAGAAGACCTCTTGAAATTATCAACGCGTAATCAATCATTTCCCCCTAGTTGTTGGATATTTTCGACTCCGTTTTAAGGCTAGTGACCTTGTTTTCCTTGTCTCGGAAATTTAATCCGATGTAGAGCTTCACACGTTGTACCGAAGGCTTGCGTTTAGCGGGGGATTTAGTACTGTATAAGTAGCTGTCCCTGATTACGTAATCAGCCGGATTACGGACATTGGGATCCCTTTTGTAGTTTTAAAAGTGATCACATTCTTTCGTTCTTTATGGGTTAGGATATGTTACAGTTCCACTTCTGGATTTTGATTGTCATTCGTCATTTTCTCTACATCTTGCTCTTCTTCTTCTTCTTCCACTTCCATTTTTGTCTCTCCTACGCTTCTGTTACAGGAGCACGAGTCCCAGCCACGCACCTCTCACGCCCTGGAGGATATAAATCAAATTCCCGAGGCGTTGTTGGATCAAGCGCACGGAACACCATGTCTGGGTGTGCCGGGAATGCTCAAGGTGGCGCTGGAGGAGTGAGCCTCCGAATATGTAGTGGGTTCTAGCTGCTCTATGGGCCTCCTTCGGTGCGTCTCTCGGTGTGTCCTTCAGTCTCTCCTTCGGTATCTCCCTCGGAGCCTCTCAGTGCCTCGTGATGCAGTCATGATTTATTTTTCAATATTTGTTCATTGTTATTTAAAGTTATTGATTCTATTGTTTATGTCCCCTTTTGCACTACTAACAATACTGGAATTTTTTCTTTTAAAATACCTTGTAATTAGTTCCTGGTGCAATTCATTGTGCTGTTTTAGAGTTAAATGATCAGAACTCGTCAGTCAATTGTTATCTGCTTCACTCGGGTCTTTTGTGGAGACATTGCGCTATTAATTTTACTGTTTCAGTCTTGTTTGATATGATGTTGCCACTTTTCTTAAGCCATGAGTATTTTGTGTTGAATGCTTCTTTCATCAGTCTGTCGATAACGTTAAATCATCGATAGATGATTTAACCAATAGATCAAGTTTAATTAAATCTTCAAGTTTTATAGTAAAATATTCTATTATTCAAATCATCTAAAGTCTTTGATAAAAAAAAATCCACCACTGTTGCCAACAATGTAACATATTATAATACATCATAAATATATCATACGAAACTAACCATTTCAGGCATCAATTAAACGTCTTAGCCATCAATTTCGACCAACTGGTCAAATTGTCTATTGGTTTATCGTCGAAAAATGAAACACTTTGGCGTTCTTTAACACAAATGTCAACACCTCTGAGCTCTCTCAATTAAATTTAAAAAAAAAAACTAAAAAATGACAAAAACTGATCCTTCAGAGACGACAAGATTGACCTCAACCATGTCCTCTGGACCATCGTGCTGTCATAAAGACTGAAAAGTCCACAATCAGTACAGACCAATTTCGCTCTTTTGGCTGAGTGCAGCAAGATTTGATGTCTTTTGATGGGGTCTCTGGTTTAGCCCTCTTTCCCACTACTCCTGGGCTCAATACATCCAATTTTACAAATTAATCGGCGCAAGTTTCCAGGCACTTATGGTGGATCCAGAATGTTTCCAGATGGTGGTGGTTCCAGTGATGTTTCCAGGTAGTTGTGACGCTTCCAGAGATGTTTTCAGGTAGATATGACGCTTCCAGAGATGTTTCCAGGTAGTTGTGACGCTTCCAGAGATGTTTTCAGGTAGATATGACGCTTCCAGAGATGTTTCCAGGTAGTTGTGACGCTTCCAGAGATGTTTCCAGGTAGATATGACGCTTCCAGAGATTTTTCCAGGTAGTTGTGACGCTTCCAGAGATGTTTCCAGGTAGATATGACGCTTCCAGAGATGTTTCCAGGTAGTTTTGATGGTTCTAGTGATGTTTCGGGGAAGTTATGAAGTTCCAGAGATGTTTCTTAGTTAAAATTTGCTCCATGGATGTTTCCAGATAGCTAGGAAGGTTCCAGGAATGTTTCCAGGACACTGGCAGCAGAGGCCAAGCATCTGCATCGTCATCTGTGCAGCAGCATCATCAGCAGGGCACAGGCAGCATCAAATAGATCCAAGGATCATGGTCCATACGGTCCAGTTTCTGCCCAGGCCTCTTAGATGGGGGGACTGGTCAACCAGACTGTTAGACGCCACTGTTTCCAGCCTAACGTAGGAATGAGCTTCCTATATCCTAGCATATATACTTTGTCGTGTGATTTTCTGACTTAGTTGTAAGGTTTGCATAAACGGACCGGAGGAAGTATTATCCTAGAGAAGTGCACCATCGAATCCATTCGACCCACTAACCCTGGAACTCCACTAATGTTTCAACTCTGCTTATCCTGCAACTCTGTTAATCCTTCAACTCCACTAATCCTACTACACTGCTAATTCTATGACTGTTAATCCTTGTCACCCTCACTTATCCTTGTGATTCCGACATTTTTACGTCGCTAATCCTATGACCACGCTAATCCTGTGACCC
>NC_091169.1:37479474-37496974 GCF_040958095.1 Procambarus clarkii
GCGAGAAACAATGGCAGAGTTTCTTTCCCCCTGATACCCCTGTTACCTAGGAGTAAACAGGTACCTGGGAGTTAGTCAGGCTGTCACGGGCTGCTTCCTGGGGGCGTGTGTGTGCGTGAGGGGGGGGGGGGGGGAAATAGTAGTTAGTGACAGTTGATTGACAGTTGAGAGGACGGGCCGAAAGAGCAGAGCTCAACCCCGCAAGCACAACTAGGTGAATACACACACACACACACACACACAAACACACCACACACACACACACACACACACACACACACACACACACACACACACACACGCACGCACGCACACACGCACGCGGAAAGGGAAACCGTGAGTGATTGAGACAATTTACGTCAGGAATACCATGAAACAGAGAACTCAGCGGAAACTTCCGGCAAGAAATGCTGGACTTCCTCAGACAGAAATTTTGGTAGGCAGCATATAGGTGTTTCCCTGTCCTAAGAGAAGACAATGAAACACGGCAGTAACCCATAATCTAACAAACATTTTATGGAACCAAATCTCGCAAGTGAGAGGACATGGAACTGTACGGAACACAAATAATGACAGAAATCAGAATGACGTTCTGGCGGGACAAGAACGAGTACCTAAGAGTTAGAAGAGAAGCTCAGAGGCAATTTGAAAATGCCTTGGGAGATAAAATGAAGATTGTCATAACTACACAACCACGCTAAGAAGAAATCAAAGGTACAGGAACGCAGTGTTAAGGGAATATGGGATAAAACGTGGAAGATGTCCTCAGAGAATAATAATGAAATGAGTGAGAAACAGACAACTGTTAGAGGTGTCCTGATAAAAGCAAGGTGAGCTGTCTGAACGGGATTAACGGGTCCCAAATCGCACAGGACAACGGGACTTGGGAATTAACAGAGACGATGACAAGGGAAAATTGAAGAAAGCCCCTATCCATTATGACTATATTGACTATATAGTATATAAAACGGACACAATGACAGGATAGACCAGCGGGGGAATCGAACGCCGACCTGCAAAAGGCGAGGCCGTCGCACTACCGACCAGTCCAAGTACCAGAGATGAAGCAATGCTATATTGTTAAAGTCTGCAGCAATTGTCGGAGCAAAAAACTACTTTTTTTTCTTTTTTTGATGGAAAAAATCTGGGTGCATCGTTGGGTTTCCTCTTTGGCGCCAAGATCTTTTTATAATGCACAGCTAACGTTCTCAAAATATTCCTTCGTTGGCTTAAGTGTTTCTTGCTGGCATCAATATTCTCTCGTTGGCATAATTTTCTCTCGCTGGCATGCAATGTTCTCTGGGTACCATCAATGTTCTCTGGGTACCATCAATGTTCTCTGGGTACCATCAATGTTCTCTTGCTGTCATCAATATATTTCAAAAAGACGTATTTTAGTAGCAAAAACAAAAAATCCAGCACACAGTTTTTTGGCTTGGGTAAATAAAATGGGGGATTAAGGTCTTGAGCAAGAGCGGAGCCAGTCCACGGACTCTGCGAGGAAGCGAAGCTTTAAAAGCTTTCGGTGTGTTAATTTTCCTAATGTTGTGTGTTGAGTTGTTTTCAGTCGGTGAAATATGATTGTATAAAGCCCGCGGCTCGTGATGTATCGGTGTCTCTGGCAGCAAGTTGAATTTCGCTTCTGTTGTGGTACGCTAACGCATTCTTCCTTTTCTTCCTTCGTCATTTCTATTCCATTGCCTCCTTTTCCTTTCTACTTCCCTCCTTCTCCTCCTTCTATCGTTCCGCTACCCTATTACTCGGATCTTTCTATTCCGCTTTCCGTAATGTGTCTCTTTCGTGCCCCTGAATTTCACTTCACTGTCAGGATTTTGGTGTTCGCGTTTGCTTCGGGTTTTGTCTCCGTTGTTTCCGTGACCCAGAGAGCACCACTAGGAGGTACAAATAGGAAATGGTCGCCACAACATAAATGCTCTGACTGTAGCTTCTCTCCTCACCGCTCTGTGACTCCCTCTACCAACCTATATGCACCATCTACTCTGAATGAATGCACAGTGTGAGTAGATGGTACATATAGTCAACAGCCATATTATTATTCCCCAAATACGCATTGGAGGTGCGTAAATGATAGCAACAGGAACAGCAGCGTCAGCAATGACAGCAGCAACGAAATACGAATTGGAGTAACAACAGCATCAAGAACAGCCAAATCAAGAAAAGGCCTCCCCAGAGTCAAAAATAATAGAACGCCCCCAGAGTCAGAAGTAACAGCGCTTCCAGAGGCAGAAGTAACAGAGCACCCCCAGAGTCAGAAGTAACAGAGCGCCCCCAGAGTCAGAAGTAACAGAACGCCCCCAGAGTCAGAAGTAACACGGCGCCCCCAGAGGCAGAAGTAACAGAGCGCCCCCAGAGTCAGAAATAACAGAGCGCCCCCAGACTCAGAAGAAACACGGCGCCCCCAGAGGCAGAAGTAGCAAGCTACCCCAGAGGCAGTATCAGCACTCGATATCTCGGGTGGGGATGAAGGCAAGACCCGGCTGGCAAGTATCCAAGCAAGGCGGGAGAGAAGTCCAGAGAGCCTCGGATACCGACACTTTGATTAGCCCGAACCTGCATCCCGTCTGTTACCTAATGCCTCTTCCTAGATCACAGCAGAATCTCAACGCAGCCATTGCTATTACGTCTGCTAGATCACACAGCAGCATCAGGAGCTCCAACAGAACCGTTGTTCTTACATCTCTCAAGCCTTTGTACCTCTACAGGAGTCTAACATCTACAGGTGTCTTACCTCTGCAGGTGTCTAACATCTACAGGTGTCTCTTCTTTACTGTCACTGTATTTGAGGGAACTAGGGAGGTTTGTTGAACCTCCCAGCGATCTCGGACGTGCTGAGATATGACAGTACCTCTTAATTTCGTATTCTTTGCTAATTAAGGGGATATATTCTTAAAAGCAACATTGACCAGACCGCACACTAGAAGGTGAGGGGACGACGACGTTTCGGTCCGTCCTGGACCATTCTCAAGTCGACTTAAGAATGGTCCAGGACGGACCGAAACGTCGTCGTCCCTTCACCTACTAGTGTGTGGTCTGGTCAACTCACTTTAGCCACGTTATTATGACTCATCGCCTGCTTAAAAGCAACATGGCCGCAGTGAAGATATTTTTTAACAAAATAAGACAAAGGAATGTCTTCACTACCAGCAGTTACCATGATCGACAGTCGCCATTAACCGCTTGATCACAACGGCATATAATTAATACGACCAAGTGATTCCTTAACCGTCTTAGACAAGTGACTTGGCAAGTTGCAAATTGCACTACCTGTTGATCTTTCAAACTGTTGGTATATAATCCTAGCATCATATTATCCGATATCCACAGAGCATGCTTGATTTGCAGTGTCTCTTGGCTCTATAGCCGAGCATAGCAGTCAGTTGACAGAGTCGGTGGATAATCGAACGGACCCGCGTTCGAGTCCCGAACAGGACAAGACTTTTAGGCACGTTGCCTTACTACTGATACTTCTGTTTACCCAGCAGTAAATAGATACCCGGTAGTTAGGTGACTGTTGTAGGCAGAGAGAATTTGTATTCTGTGCCATACAGAGGGTTCGAGCAGACTTCCTAAACTGCCTTAAATGCAGATATGACAAGAGCCCAAATGCTACGGTAACGCCTTCTCTCACTCCCTCTCTAGCTGTTGTCCCTCTCTCCCTTTGGACGGTAGAGCGACGGTCTCGCTTCAGGCAGGTGGGTGTTCAATCCCCGACCGTCTAAGTGGTTGGGCACCATTCCTTACCACCCCCCCCCCTTGTCCCATTCCAAATCCTTATCCAGACCCTTTCCCAGTGTTCTATAATCGTAATGGCTTGCCACTTTCTCCCTGATAATTCGCTTCCCTTCCCTCCATCACCATTCCTCGCTCCCTCCATCACCATCCCTCGCTCCCTCCATCACCATCCCTCGCTCCCTCCATCACCATCCCTCGCTCCCTCCATCACCATCTCTCGCTCCCTCCATCACCATCCCTCTCTCCCTCCATCACCATCCCTCGCTCCCTCCATCACCATCCCTCGCTCCCTCCATCACCATCCCTCGCTCCCTCCATCACCATCCCTCGCTCCCTCCATCACCATCCCTCGCTCCCTCCATCACCATCCCTCGCTCCCTCCATCACCATTCCTCGCTCCCTCCATCACCATCCCTCGCTCCCTCCATCACCATCCCTCGCTCCCTCCATCACCATCCCTCGCTCCCTCCATCACCATTCCACGCTCCCTCCATCACCATCCCTCGCTCCCTCCATCACCATCCCTCGCTCCCTCCATCACCATCCCTCGCTCCCTCCATCACCATCCCTCGCTCCCTACCTGCCTCGGACGCCAGTCACCGCCAGAGTGCCTGGCGGAGCCCTGCGCCGTAACTCAGCAGTTCTTCCTGTTGCAGTATTAACCTGCTTTGAGGCACACTCTGGAGCCGTCCATTGTCTTCTGCGCCCCCGGCCTCGGCCTCGGGGGCGTCACCCCCCCCCCCCCCCCGTCCTGCACCACAAATGGGCAGGGCAGTTTCTTTCACCCTGTAGCTCCTGTTCGCCTAGGAGTAAATAGGTACCTGGGAGTTACACAGCTGCTACGGACTGCTTCCTGGGGATATGTGTGTGTGTGTATTTACTATTTGTGTCTGCAGAAGCGAGCTATTAGCTCTTGGACCCCGCCTTTCTAAATAACCTATGTTTCCTCTATTATGGCTGCTGCATGTATTTATCTCTAACACACACACACACACACACACAAACAGGGTCTCGTGGCTGAGTGGACAGCGCTCGGGGGTCGTAGTCCAAAGGTCCCGGGTTCGATTCCCGCCGGAGACGGAAACAAATGTGACTAGGTGACACACAACAAGGTAACACCCACAACTAGGTAAACAATATCAAGGTGACCAACATCTAGGTGACACACATAACTAGGTGACCAACATTTAGGTGAGTACACAGATATAATCTCCATTCTCCATTTCCATAAATGAAAATTTTCATCGTAGAAGCCGAAATAGGAGTCATCTATATTCCGAATTTTCAATTCTTGTCCTTAGCCAAATAGAATTTTCGTGGATAGTCAAGAAATGGTTACTCATTTGCTTCTTACCAGACAATACAAGGCTTTTTACTAGATGAAATTGTGTAGAACTTATGTTGATCTTTGAATGCATTTGTTCTGCTTGTCTTTGTGGTTGTGCTTCGGCTCTTGGGTCCCCCGCCTCTCAACTTGCAATCAAGTGTTGTACAATTGATTGCAAGTATGGAATCTCTCTCGGTATATATATATATATATATATATATATATATATATATATATATATATATATATATATATATATATATATATATATATACGGTGCCCAACCACTTCGACATTCGGGGATAGAACGCTAACCTGCAGGAAGCAAGGTCCTTGCTCTACCGACCAGGCTAGATTCCAGCTAGTTGACACACTAATATCGAGTAGGAATAGTGATGAGAAATCATCCGTTAGTCAACAGTCGACATAGAGATTATATATTAAAAAACAGGTTAACTAGTTTTCCAGTTGAATGTGGTGGTTATACATCCATACTGCCTCATAAGATTGGTTTCTATCTTGGACGCACCCAATGAGGTCTGGTCTCCATTCTATTGTGGACAAATTGACTTATTTGTATTCTTCGTGAGAGTGTAATTTTTATTTTACTGTGTATTTTGCTTCCTTTGATGTGAGACGATGTGTTCTCCATACATGTCCTAATTTCCAGGGGTTCGTTATCTTTGCCATAGATTTTTATTATATTCTCAAAATCACTTCGTTAATTCATTCATTATCTATTGTTTTAATTCAATTGTTCCGCGGTGGAAATATTCCCAGGGATAATAGCTCTTATTACTGACTTTGGGGTAACCCTTGTTATTAGGTCAGCGAGATGCCTCCCTGCCTTCCTCACTTTCCCTCTTACCTTACACCTCACCTTCCTCCTTACCTCCCACCTCACTTTCCTCATTATCTTCTTTCCCCCTCTCGATTACGGGCTCACCATAGCCAGTGCTACATGTACACTTCGTTCTGAGTAGCTAAATCTAAAACAACAACCCCCCCCTCTCTCTCTCTCTCTCTCTCTCTCTCTCTCTCTCTCTCTCTCTCTCTCTCTCTCTCTCTCTCTCTCTCTCTCTCTCTCTCTTCACCTCACCTCACCCTCTCCCAGCACACACTCTCTATTAGGAGCACGGGTTGGTTTCCAACCACATGGACCATCGGGGATCGAACGACGACTCTGCAAGATCGTTACTATTCCAACCGATCCAAGTGGTTGCAACCCCTTATTGTGAACATTTAAATCAACACCGAATATGAAGGAAATGAAAGGAGAGGCTCTTGATATTCAGTCATTCAGTGAGATTAGTCTATATAATTGTCTGGGAATCAGCGAGTATCATGATTCAGTAGAAATCAGCGATTCAATAAGATATTCATATATATATATATATATATATATATATATATATATATATATATATATATATATATATATATATATATATATATATATATATATATATTGAAGAGGCTTATAGAAATGTCACAGTTCAGTCGGGGTCGCCGCAGTGCAACACATTAAGAAATATCGGCATTTATGGCGATCCCCTGCGATATTTTGCAAGTCTGAAATTGGGGATTCGTTTTCCGTAGAGTATTAGCAGTTTTCAGCTGTTCGTAATCTTAAATGTTTTGAGGGAAAATGAGAGAGGAGAAGGGAAGGAAGATATGAGAAGAAGAGCGGGAGAGGGGGAGAAGATGGGGTTGTTGTTGATGAGAAAAGGAAAGAGGGTGATTAAGGTGGAGAGGATAAGAGAGGGGGGCTGAGGGAGAGAGAGATTGGGAAAGAGCATACTGAGAGGGAGGGAGAGGGGAGAGAGCGTGAAGAGAGTGGGAGAGAGAGATTCGGACACACGCTAACTAATTTCTTAATATAAAAATGTTTGTGTATTAAATTTCCACGATTTGGGGATTTATGTTTCATTATATATTCGTGTTTTAAGGTGAGGTCGATTTTCAGTGATTTAAGCAGTTCAAGTTATTTTATCGTCCTTTCATTCTCGCATTTTAATCCTGGGGGACATTTCAGTATATTAGGTCGTTACACTCCATGTGCTCAATACTCTCACTCTGTTCGCATTGCTCCCTGTGTGCTTATTACACCTCATGTGCTCATTACTCTCTATGTGCTCATTACATACATGTCCACTATCACTATGTGGTAGTGGACCTTTGTATGGTGACTCTTGCCTATTCCCATTCATGGAAAACGCTGATGTCTTTCTAACTATCTGGTAGTTCTCATGCCTCAAGCGTGCTATTGTAGAGTTTACAATGAGTTACCACGTAGAGGATCAACCTATATATATATATTTTCGAATTTTACCACCAATAAAAGTCAACGGTAAAATTTTACTGTTTGGTTCTGAATGATATATCACCTGTTCAATGATTCGTCTTGAGTGGCGTACATGTTATTTGGCTAAAATCTACGATACTTATGTGTTATAAATGAGGTTGACTTTCAGTAGGTATGGGATGAGAGGGAGTGAGGAATGGAAATAGGTAGGGGTGGTATTGGTAGTCGGGTGTAGGGGTGGTATTGGAGTGGTGGTAGCAGGTGGGGGTGACTAGGGGCTGGTGAGAAGGTTACAATACCACGCGAGTGCCAGGTCTGACGACCTGGCACTTCGTGTGGCAACTGACACTTCGTGTGGCAACTGTCACTTCGTGTGGCAACTGTCACTTCGTGTGGCAACTGACACTTCGTGTGGCAACTGGGACTTCATCTAGGACCCAACCCCACAGACCTCCTGACCCACCATCCCCATCAGGAGTCCCAGGAAAGAGACTTGTGCTAGTGACAGGAATTTTACTGTGGGGGCGATTCGAGAGCATAAATGGCGTGGTTACCACAGTTGATCAATGTGTTTTTAGTTTACTTTAAAGCGGCCAGAATGACACTTTTCTCCCGCTAGCAGTTCAGGCTTTTGGCCACCTATTCCCCTACTAGCTACACCACTAGCGCTTCCTTCCTCCCTACGTCCAAAGTCGTCCCCTACAGTTTGTAACAAAAGCTGCCGTTGGCCGGATGCCAGCAGGCTGAGGGTGTTGGGTGGGTTAGGGGGGACCTGCTGGAGGACAGGGGGTAGTGGGTCCGTGGGCTGTTGGTGGGCAGGGTGGGTCATGAGTACTGGTTTACATGGGGAGGGGGGTCGGAGAATTGGAGTGTAGGCTGTTGGTAGGGAGAGTACTGGAGTCAGAAGTACTGGTGGAAGGTGGGGAAGGGTGGGAGAATCATGTTGGAAGGTTGGTAAACAGCTGGGACCCAGCAAGAGTCCAAACACCAGCTGCCCACTAGAGTGCCAGCTGCCACTAGAGTGCCAGCTGCCATCACCATTACAACTGTGCTTGTCAGACTCACCCACTTGTGTTTGTCCTGTCATTCCTCTGATGTTGATTCTGTTTGATCTTGAAACATATGTTGCCCGGATGTCTTCTGTTGCTGCAGGTGCCTCATGATGTCTTCTGTTGCTGCAGGTGCCTCATGCTGTCTTCTGTTGCTACAGCTGCCCCATGCTGTCTACAGTTGCTGCAGGTGCCCCATGCTGTCTTCTGTTGCTGCAGCTGCCTCATGCTGTCTTCTGTTGCTACAGCTGCCCCATGCTTTCTACAGTTGCTGCAGCTGCCCCATGCTGTCTACAGTTGCTGCAGCTGCCCCATGCTGTCTACTGGTACTGCAGCTGCCCCATGCTGTCTACAGTTACTGCAGCTGCCCCATGCTGTCTACAGTTACTGCAGCTGCCCCATGCTGTCTACTGGTACTGCAGCTGCCCCATGCTGTCTACTGGTACTGCAGCTGCCCCATGCTGTCTACTGGTACTGCAGCTGCCCCATGCTGTCTACTGGTACTGCAGCTGCCCCATGCTGTCTACTGGTACTGCAGCTGCCCCATGCTGTCTATTGGTACTGCAGCTGCGCCATGCTGTCCTCCCGTCCCTCCTCCGCGGTTATAGTGCTGATCTAGACTCATAGTTGCTTCTCCTGCTGCTACTGATGCCTTTCATACAATTCAGTTTTTCCCTATTGCGAGGATTTCCACAAGCTGGTTTTAATGATGTTGGTGCAGCTGATTCAGCTTGTGCTCTTGGGAAAGCCATCGATTGTTGATGGTAGTGTGGTGGCTGTGTGGCGCATTGGTAGTGGTAGTGTGGTACAGTGGTGGTTGTGGTGTGGTGGTAGTGTGGTGTGTGGCAGTGTGGATGCGGCCGAGTCTATCTTCTCCGCTTCTCACTATCACCCAACACCCCATCTCTCTCATTTCTCTTTCTCTAACCCCACTCCCTCTCTCTCTCTCGTGTCCTCTGACAAGGCGAAATTCAGGAGCTAACGCTCGCCTCTTCAAGTCCAGTTAGGTGGGGTACAATAGGTCAACACGCAAGGTGTAGGAGCGTTGTGTATCTCAGAAGACGAGAGCTGGGGAGGTGTAAGATGGAGATGTCTTGAAGGTTGGACTATGTTGTGGCAGGTGTTCCATTGTGTGTGTTGAACCTCTTGCCTCGATGCTCAGCTGGTGCATTGTGCTCTCAGCCTCTCAGTCTTGTGACTCAGTTGGCTGTTGTGGCCAGAGTTGATTCCAGAGAAACTATGGTTGTCACTCCCATCTTGTCTGTAGGTAAGGCGAGATGGTTGGCTCGTTTGTAAGTGTACTGAAAGCTGACTAGGAGTTTCTTGAGTGTTTTTATCTTCTAGAGTGAATAGACAGTGGGCCTTGAGTTATTTTCAGAGAGAGAGAGAGAGAGAGAGAGAGAGAGAGAGAGAGAGAGAGAGAGAGAGAGAGAGAGAGAGAGAGAGAGAGAGAGAGAGAGAGAGCGAGAGAGAGAGAGAGAGAGAGAGAGAGAGAGAGAGAGAGAGAGAGAGAGAGAGAGAGAGAGAGAGAGAGAGAGAGAGAGAGAAAGAGAGAGAGAGAGTAGGGAAAAGAACTATCAGGAGAAAGGGAGATATACGGGACGGAATAATCTCTGGAAGTGATCAATTCACATCTCCAACTATACATAATTTCCTCACTGACATTATCAAGCTTGACTGACGTAACACTTGCATGACTTACGAAGAGCGACTGAAGAACATTTCCCACTTCCAACACCAACTAAACTCGCACTAAAAATTAAGTTTGTATTAGTGTAAAAGATGCACAAACACCACCTGCCTGACATATCCGAAACACTTCTTCCTAATAACGTTCTGAAAACCCTAAATATGTAAAGGATTCCTTGGTTTCAGAGAGATTGTATATACTCCCTTGTTCCGAAGAAGCCTGGATCAGGCTGCAGCTGGTATAGCCATATGGCTAAAAGCTGTTTTACACAATGAAATTACAATAACATGAGCAAATGTTTAGAGCAGGGTGGTGGAATCGAACCCTGTTCCACACACACACACACACACACACACACACACACACACACACACACACACACACACACACACACACCACACGGGGGGGGGGCCTCGTAGCCTGGTGGATAGCGCGCAGGACTCGTAATTCTGTGGCGCGGGTTCGATTCCCGCACGAGGCAGAAACAAATGGGCAAAGTTTCTTTCACCCTAAGTGCCCCTGTTACCTAGCAGTAAATAGGTACCTGGGAGTTAGTCAGCTGTCACGGGCTGCTTCCTGGGGTGTGTGTGTGTGTGTGGTGTGGAAAAAAAAAAAAAAAAAAAAAAAAGTAGTTAGTAAACAGTTGATTGACAGTTGAGAGGCGGGGCGAAAGAGCAAAGCTCAACCCCCGCAAAAACACAACTAGTAAACACAACTAGTAAACACACACACACACACACACACACACACGCACACGCACACGCACACGCTGCTAGTACAACAATTTTACTTCATACCTGATGAAATTTTTCTAAAGGCAATTGTGCACTTGAATTAAGGATCTGTGTAAGAAGCATTTGGCGTTTATTTACTCAGATTGGTCTTTGTAAATAACTAAACATTTCAATAGCATAAATATACGTTGCAGTTACGTTGGTTGTTGTGGCAGATACTCGTTGAAGATAATGAAATAGTGGATAGTGAAATGAGGATAGTGATCCGATATGTTGTGTTGAGGTACTCGCTAAACAATATCACTCCTGGAAATGAGTGTGACTACAGTAGACGTCACAATCAATGACGTAGGTGTCAATACTTGTCACTCAATGGCATAGACATTGAGTGAAAATGTCATACTTGTCAAAATACGATCAGTAAAAAGGCTTAATTAATGACATTGGCAAAGATGTGTGTGGAAGTGTTTTTTAAACAGAATGATTATTTGATCGACTGTCATATGACAAGATGGGAAGGGGGGGGGAGAACACCGTTGTCATATGACAAAATTGATAAACAAGACGTTGTCGTATATTATAAGAAAGTTGCTACATCGCACAAGTGAAGCTGTCGACGGATAACTCCATCCAGGAATTCAAGTGAATTCCTCCTTCCTTGTCTCTATTGACTTTTAAGTTATGGATGCCCAAAATGAATGGATTCTGAACATCCCCGAATTATGACCGCCCATTTGTCATCCAGTTTCACCCATCCTTCTCCCCTTAGTTTGACCTAACACCTTCCCCTCCCACTAGTTTCATTTCCCCCCTTCCCTGCCATATCTACCTCCTCTTCGCAGTTTGTTCCATCACTCCTCGCTAACCCCTCGTTCGTATCTTCCACTGACATTACACTCAATCCCCTCTATCATCCACTAACTTCACAACATTCTTCCAACACGGTCAACCGGATCTCTTTGCCAACCCAGTGTCAATTCCTAAGCCATTGTCACCCTCCATCCACTGCCTTCTTCCTTTCTTCTCACTCCAACAGTCTTGTCTATCACACAATCTTACAATTCTGTCAACCAGCCTTCCCCCCCCCCCCGCCAAACCAGCCCCCAGCTTGCCAGTCCCCTGCCAATCAGCCCCCTGCCGACCACCCACCTGTCAACTAACCCCTACGAGCCAGTTACCTGGCTTCAAAACTCAACAGAGGAAATACTGTTCGGAAAAAAACTGAAAGAGCAACTGTCAAACTCGCATGTAGTAAAGCAATGTGTGAAGGTGTTGGGGGGGGGGGGAGGGGGGGGAGAGAGAGAGAGAGAGAGAGAGAGAGAGAGAGAGAGAGAGAGAGAGAGAGAGAGAGAGAGAGAGAGAGAGAGAGAGAGAGAGAGAGAGAGAGAGAGAGAGAGAGAGAGAGATTCACCTCCAAGTAAATTACAAACTACCTTAGGAGCTCTTGTTAACTACATGCTGAGGTTAACCCCAGATACTGTAGTTACTCAAGAAACTCTAGATTCTCTAGTTAACATGTTAACTTAGTCATTTTGGTTATCACCTCACCCGTCTCTCTCCCCATTCACTCTATACGACCCATTATCTTTCTCTTCTCGCATATTTTCCCAATATTCATTTCTTTGTCTTGCTTTTCTTAGAGTACTGAGTAGAAAGACTCCTTAAGAGACTAGAAGGTTGTATTAAGTGGATGGATGTATTAATAATGGATGTATTGATAATGAATGGATTGATTGTATAAGATACACCGAAGATATTTTATGCTCTATGATCCTTATAGAGCTATAGAGTATCGCCTAGTATCGTATCCGCTATTGGGATTAGTTTCAGTCTTGTCGGTGGATACGGTCTTGTCAGTGGATCCGGTGTTGTTAGTGGATCCAGTCCTGTCAGTGTACGGATTCAGCCTCTGGCTAGGATCCGGTTTTATTGACTTCGTGGAGAAGTTGTCTCACGGTACACAATGTTGGGAGAAAACGGTGACTTATAAGTCATCAGATAAAGCTCCCAATTGAAATAATTATAGACCGAGAGGTGCAGCCTCGCCTCTCGGTATAATGTACACTGATTTTACGCAAGTCCTGGACAATGTTCAGGACTAGAGTATACTCGTTGGTCGGTCACTATAAGCGCTTATGGTAGCCTTTATGGTCCTTTGGAGGTTGGTAGACCTTTCTATCTCTCCAGAGGATGCTAGTCCTTACTAAGACTCCAAAGACTAATAGTCCTTAATAGACTTTCGGAGGTTGATCGTCTTTATAGCCCTCTAGAAGTTAATAGTCCTTAATAATCTTCCAGAAACTGATATTCAGTAACCCACCGGAAGTTGACAGGCTTGCAACCAAACAGGAAATCCCTAACACACAGAAATCACAATAGCGTGACGCATCAATGAACGAATCCACAAGGGCCGTGACGAGGATTTGAACCTACAGTCCAAGATCATCCCAGACGCTGCCTTAGAACTTCTGGTTGCAACTCTTTTGACCACGTCGTAGCTCAGTCGATTAAGGCAGCGTCTGGGATGATCTAGGACGTAGGTTCGAATCCTCGTCACGGCCCTTGTGGATTTGTTTTAAGAAATCCCTATTTCTTCTGTGTAATGGTGCCAGTAGAAGGAAAAATCGCATATGCTTATATTATCAGGAAAATCAGTGCTGCTATGGTGGTTTTAGTGTCTAAAATGAGTGGGGATTTTCATAGGTATAGAATTCATTTATCTCTCTTATCTGGCAGCATTTGGGGGGTGATATGAGGGATTATTTATCTGTAATACAATATTGTCGAGTTGTGATGGTTATTCACGCTTTATGGGAGTAGTATGGGAGTAATTGAGGGTAATTACTGGTAGATTAAGCTTGATATAATTGGAGTGTGGCCTAGTAATTAGGCTTCGTGTTATTACTAACTGCTATATTTTGACTAATTATTATTTATTTTTATTCCGTGTGCGTGACCTGATTGATATGAATCTGATTCAATTATGTGTATCAAAATTTACATTCATGCAAATTTAGTTTATTTGATTTCAAAGGGTTGAAAAATGAATGGAAACTATCAATATAGTCCATTGCTGATTACACTATTAGGTAGTTATGTTGTTAATATTGTCTTAATGACACTATAATTAGTTTGATTTTTATTAAATTATACTGTTGTGCAGTGGTCTACATCCTCGACTCACAACCGAGTGTCCAGGGTTCAATTCCAGGGCAGCATTGAGAAGGTTGGGTATTTTTCCTTTCAACTGATGCCGCTGTTCACCTAGTAGTAAATAGGTACCTATAAGGCAACTGTTATGGAATGCATCGTTCTGAAGGTCATCAGTAGTTAATGGGTTAGAGGGAGTCTGACAGGCTTTCTCTCTCCGACTATAGGGAACTGGAATCTATTATCTCTTTTTGTTCTTTTGAAATACAAAGATATTTGCTTATGTCATAATTTTTGATAAATTATCTTCCCATGAAAAATCAAAGTTAAAATTTTCACTTCCTATGAGGCATACGAAGGGCAGTTCTTCTTTACTTATACGAAGCAGCTCCAATTGGTCTATATGAGGCAGCTCCTATTGGCCAATATGAGGCAGCTCCTATTGGCCAATATGAAGCAGCTCCTATTGGCCAATATGAGGCAGCTCCTATTGGTCAATATGAAGCAGCTCCTATTGGCCAATATGAGGCAGCTCCTATTGGACTTGATAACTGTCCAGGAAGGACCGAAACATCACCACTTCATTTTAAGATGTGTGGGTGGAGGGTCTTAATTTTCAGACTTACTGTCTATTGTACTTACAGACTATTGTGGCTTACTGTCTGCAGTTTCTATTCTTATCCACCCAAACTCATTCACATATATGTCTCACCTACGCTCGAAACACTCCTCAGTTATCCCACATCTATTATGGTACCCGATTATTTGTTGCTTAAACCATCCAGTCTGCTTCCTAACTAGTATTTACCCAGGTCTTTCTTGAATCTAAACTTATTCAACTTATGGTTCTAGGGACGACTTTTCTGTTCCTGTGTAGGGTTCTAGAGGAAAGGTTGCGTATTCTCCTCGTGTTGACCCTTGTAATGAGTCTGCAGGACATATGTGTATCTCATTTTTGCTCCCTTTCTCTCACCCCTACTCAGCCTCTCTCGTTCCATTCCTCTCCTCTTTCCCTTCCTCCGTCTATTCCTTCTCTCTTTTCGTCTCTCCATTTATTCCTTATTCTCTCCCATCTCTCTATTTTACTGGACGTGGTAATAGTGAAGTTTCGCCTCGCCTCTGCAGGCTTCAACGTAAGATACGTGAATGTGAATATTGGGAACCCATTAAGCAGAAAACCAAATTCCGACGCCCACCAACCAATTAGCGAATAGAATCAACATTAATGATCACTCTTATATGCACCAATTAAACAAGCTTTGAAGTGTGTAGGTGAATGTATTGATGTCGAAAAGAAACATCATTTAAAGGTATTGTTGGCCGCCCTGGCTGTCAGGACAATATTATTGACCATGTGGAGGATCATATCAAATAGATGGGAGCCACAGACCTCTCCCGTCTCCTTGACAGGAGTTCAGGAGTCTGTCAGCTTGACAGTGTGTGGCATACACTGTCAATTTCTTCCACAGCCACCCGGCCAGTGTGGAATATGTCATAATCTTCCCCCAGCCACTCTGCTAGTATGGAGAGTGCTAGATCACTTTCCCCAGCCACTCTGCTAGTATGGAGAGTGCTAGATCACTTCCCCCAGCCACTCTGCTAGTATGGAGAGTGCTAGATCACTTCCCCCAGCCACTCTGCTAGTAAGGAGAGTGCTAGATCACTTCCCCCAGTCAATCTATTAGTGTGGAGTGTGCTAGATCACCCCCCCCCCTCCCACCACCAGCCGCCGTGCTGTAGTGTGAAGTATGAAGTACTTCCAAGCCCCATTCCTAGTGTATCTCCCCCCCTCAGTGTTAATCCATTCTCTTCATTTTCTCAGCTTCAGTATTGAGCTCTTAGCCCTCGTCTCAGCGATACAGCATTTTACAGCATATTTATATAAATCCAACCGGGAGATAAAATGGGAAGCTGCTGTCATTAGAACCAGCTCTCGTGTTTATGGCTGCTATTTACACACTACCATTCTCCCTCGGTACCATTAGGTACCATTAGCCAGGTTTTTTTTGTCTCTCTGGCCCGCAGCGAGAGGATGGTAGAAGTACATGGTAATATACGCAATTGTTTATACGAGCCATGTTCATAAATTTGGCGTTGTCATAGGGGTTAACTACGGATTTGGTTTGGTAATTATGTTGTGGTAGAACTCTTAGGGATGGTAGGTTGTCAGAGGTGGGAGGCTGTTGTAGGGAGGTGCTTGGGAAGATCAGTTATTGTTGGAAGGTTAATTTATCAGAATATATGAATAAGGAAAACTGTAAATGGTCAGTTCATCCAGATATACTGTGGTTGAACAAGTAATATCACGTATCCTCAGAGAGATATCTTGGAAGGACACACAACCCCAAAGAGATATCTTGGAAATACACACGACCCCAAAGAGATATCTTGGAAGTACACACGACCCCAAAGAGATATCTTGGAAGTACACACGACCCCAAAGAGATATCTTGGAAGTATACACGACCCCAAAGAGATATCTTGGAAGTACACACGACCCCAAAGAGATATCTTGGAAATACACACGACCCCAAAGAGATATCTTGGAAGGACACACGACCCCAAAGAGATATCTTAGAAGTACACACGACCCCAAAGAGATATCTTGGAAGTACACACGACCCCAAAGAGATATCTTGGAAGGACACACGACCCCAGAGAGATGCCTTTGAGGCCGGTACTCCTCATCCCTCATGCTGGGCTGCTCATGTCGTTGCCTCCTGAGCTTTGTCAGGCCTTTATCTACCCCTGCCACCCACAGCCAGTCTGCCACCCACAGCCAGTCTGCCACCCACAGCCAGTCTGCCACCCACAGCCAGTCTGCCACCCACAGTCAGCCTGCCACCCAAAGCCAGTCTGCCGACCCCAGGCAGAGAAGATTGGAATTTGTCCCGGGGACATAAAGCCACGAGGAACGACAGTAGCAGCAGCTCTGGCAGAGCCGTTCTTTTAGGGATTGAACTCAGAAGTCGACCAGACTGTTTCTCTAAAAGGTTTTGTTGCCGTTGGAGAAAAGGGGGCGAGTGGTAATCTGTAAACAGCTGAAGGGAATTAACTTTGCTAGATGCGCGCGTGGGTGTTCGTTTCTCTAGGCTCTTGCGGGTGTTTTGTTTGTGTGGGGAGCTCCTGCGGGTGTTTTGTTTGTTTGGGGGGCTCTTGTGGGTGTTTTGTTTGTGTGGGTGGCTCTTGTGGGTGTTTTGTTTGTTTGGGGGGCTCTTGTGGGTGTTTTGTTTGTGTGGGGGGCTCTTGTGGGTGTTTTGTTTGTGTGGGGGGCTCTTGTGGGTGTTTTGTTTGTGTGGGTGGCTCTTGGGTGTGTTTTGTTTGTGTGGGGGGCTCTTGCGGGTGTTTTGTTTGTGTGGGTGGCTCTTGCGGGTGTTTTGTTTGTGTGGGGGGCTCTTGCGGGTGTTTTGTTTGTGTGGGTGACTCTTGCGGGTGTTTTGTTTGTGTGGGTGGCTCTTGCGGGTGTTTTGTTTGTGTGGGGGGCTCTTGCGG
>NC_091169.1:37501974-37531974 GCF_040958095.1 Procambarus clarkii
CAAGTCGATTGTGAATGGTCCAGGACACAAATATTTTGTGTTGACCAGACCACACATTAGAAAGTGAAGGGACGACGACGTTTCGGTCCGTCTTGGACCATTCTCAAGTCGATTGTGAATGGTCCAGGACACAAATATTTTGTGTTGACCAGACCACACATTAGAAAGTGAAGGGACGACGTCGTTTCGGTCCGTCTTGGACCATTCTCAAGTCGATTGTGAATGGTCCAGGACACAAATATTTTGTGTTGACCAGACCACACATTAGAAAGTGAAGGGACGACGACGTTTCGGTCCGTCTTGGACCATTCTCAAGTCGATTGTGAATGGTCCAGGACGGACCGAAACGTCGTCGTCCCTTCACCTTCTAGTGTGTGGTCTGGTCAACATATTTCAGTCAGGTTATTGTGACTCCTCGTCTGCATAAATATTTTGTCTTGCATGGGCTGCCCTTCTCCTTCAATGCCAGTTATGATATAATGATCTTAATTATTATTATTTTTTAAAAATTATGATATTTAAAATTTACTTGAAACAAACACCAGTTGAACAAATCCACAAGGGTCGTAATGAGGATTCGAACCTACGCACGGGATGTTCCCAGCTGCGCCTTAGTCAACTGCGCCACGACATGGCTAACATGTGCCGTGGGACAGTTGACTAAGGCGGAGCTGGGAACATCCCGAACGTAGGTTCGAACCCTCATCACGGCCCTTGTAGATCTGTTCATTTGATATATCACGCTATTGTGATTTCTGTGTGTAAGGA
Source organism: Procambarus clarkii (assembly GCF_040958095.1). Classification (NCBI taxonomy): domain Eukaryota; kingdom Metazoa; phylum Arthropoda; class Malacostraca; order Decapoda; family Cambaridae; genus Procambarus; species Procambarus clarkii. The sequence continues at coordinate 37,502,743 of NC_091169.1, forward strand.
CTAGTTGGTTGTGAGTCAATCACACTAAGAATTTAACTTATTTAGTGCTGCAATAACCCAGTGAAACGTTCACTTTCTTTCCATTTACCTGGGTCTAGGTGACTCGAACTGTGTACCCCAGGCGTTTATTATAAATAAATTTATTATAAATCAATTAATAAATTTAATTTTTATTAATTTTATTACGTTCACTCTTACTTTTTCTCAATTCTTCAGGATCACAAAGTCTCGATATTCACAGGAAGGCACAAGACATATCACCAGGTCTGTACTGGCAAGATAACAGGTCCCTAAATATGACGAGTTACTCGTCGAGGGCAGCCCTGAGTACTGACTAGCAGCTAGTGTGTGAGAGACAGCCATTACTATTACTAGAATCATGTCTGTGAGGGACTAGCTCTAATACTAGTATAGAGTCTGTGAAAGGGGTTAACAGATCCTTTGCCAGGGGCATATAGAGTCTATAGAGCCTGTGCCAGGGGCATTCAGTCTATAGATCCTGTGTCAGGGGCATACAGAGTCTATAGATCCTGTGTCAGGGGCATTTAGAGTCTACAGATCCTGTGCCAGGGGCATTTAGACTCTATAGATCCTATTCCAGGGGCATATAAAGTCTATAGATCCTGTTCCAGGGGCATATAAAGTCTATAGATCCTCTACCAGGGGCATATAGAGTCTATAGATCCTGTGCCAGGGGCAGCATGCAGCCCCCCTGCCACAGGATAGCGCCCGTGGCAGAACCCCTCAAAGTCTTGCTAACGTAACACGCATCACCTTAAGTCAAGACTGAGACATGTTTGATCTTAATTTAGACATTCGTGTTATGAAGATTTAAGAGCCGTCTTATTTATATAACAACAATTCATTGCTAAATCCTTTCAATCTTTATATCGTTACTCTGAGAGGGATTCATGGCGAATCAGATGGATTTGTTATGATTGAAGCAACGTTTCAGTTTGAGGGTGTCTTGGTTCGTGACCAGGAATGAATGAAGATGCTGAAGTCAAGTAATTATAATCTAAGCAGGCCAGGAAGATCGGGCAAATCTACGATCTAGTCTGGTAGATCGGGCAAATCTACGATCTAGCCTGGTAGATCGGGTCAATCTACGATCTAGCCTGGTAAACCGGACAAATCTACGGTCTAGCCTGGTAGATCGGGCAAATCTACGATCTAGCCTGATAGATCGGGCAAATCTACGATCTAGCCTGGTAGACCGGACAAATCTACGATCTAGCCTGGTAAACTGAGCAACAGGAGCGCTCATCCTCGGAACCAACGCAAGATCATTGCAACGTACATACGTCAAGGTACCATTTATGTGCAAAGTTTACATATTAGAAATTCCAAGACGTTTTGGTAACACAAATCCGGATTACAAACATTAGATCTTCGGTAATCACCTCATCCGATCCTGTCTTTCTGATCGTTACGCTCCTACACGTGTGTCTACAGGAGTAGCTAACTACTGACTCCTGTTAGCAGGCTTATAGCTTTCCCTCCCTATATGTAGGCGATGAGTCACAATAACGTGGCGGAAATATGTTGACCAGACCACACACTTGAAAATGAAGGGACGACGACGTTTCGGTCCGTCCTGGACCATTCTCAAGTCGATTCCCTCCACTATAGTTCATCATAAGACGTGGCCAAGTAGTTGTTACGCTGAAACACAATTCGGCGTTCCATGGTGCACACAGCGGCCGACCCGGGTTCGAACTCGTGTGGAATCGTTCGCAAGTCGTGGGTTGAGCACGCTACCACTTCGCCACAGTAGCTACGTCTTAATTTGACGTCTATTTAGCCCAACCTGTACAGTATCCAAGAGCAACGTGTACGTCGAACCAACGCCACTTTCGGATATTGTTCTCACTGGATGTGAAATAAAAAAACATCGACGTTTCGGTCCGTCTTAAACCCTTATCAAGTCGTGATCAGAGTCCGAAACGGACCGAAACGTCGTCTGTCTCTTTCATGTCATTTTACATGAGCTAATACCTATCAATGCTAATCGGTACTAATTGACAAAGTCTAACTACCTACCTCTTAATTTGCACCACATTTTCTTTATCACTTCTCTTTCATCACCCATCTTATAATTCTTTATCTCTCCTCTCATTTTCCTCACTCCTCACACCCCCTTCTTCTCACCCCTCATCTCCACCACCACCATCTCATTTCCTCTCACCCTCCCTCTTTTCCCTCTTCCGCCCGTGTTCAACATTTTTGAGTAGGGATTGGCCAATATTAAAAACAATCGCCTCCATGAACAAGGGCATAACGACCCGATTGGAAGGTATGCCGGGAAAAAGTAACGCTTGCCTCGAAGAGGTGGTGATGGGTCATTACCCTGAGGGCCAACTCTCGCTTTCCTTGCTCTAAAGAGCTACTATTCTGGGCTCTTGTGTTGATCTTTGGTTAGGCGTGTAGCGAGGGTGAGATGAGAGAGGGTGGGGTGAGAGAGGGTGGGGTGAGAGAGGGTGGAGTGAGAGAGAGGGTGGGGTGAGAGGGAGTAAAGTGAGAGAGAGTGTGGAGTGAGAGAGGGTGATGTGTGATAAGGTGGAGTGAGAGAGAGCATTATGGGTGAAAGGGTAGTAAAGTGGCAGAGTGGGAGGGGGTGAGAGGGTGCCGGAATGGGCGGAGTGATGAGTGAGAGAGAGAGAGAGAGAGAGAGAGAGAGAGAGAGAGAGAGAGAGAGAGAGAGAGAGAGAGAGAGAGAGAGAGAGAGAGAGAGAGAGAGGAACGAGCATCAAGCGAGCTGTGGCAGATAAACAGAGGGGTGGGAGTCGAACGTGTCACAGTGTGTGGATGTGGCAGGGTGGGATGATGGTGCTTGGTAGTGATGTGGAGGACATCACCATGGGAGACATCACCGTGGGAGACATCACCATGGGAGACATCACCATGGGAGACATCACCATGGGAGACATCCCCATGGGAGACATCACCATGGGAGAATCCCCATGGGAGACATCACCGTGGGAGACATCACCGTGGGAGACATCACCATGGAGGACATCACCATAGAAGCCGTGTGGGTGGGTGTGGATAGTGACAGTGTTGTCGGGAAGCTGGCGATGATCTGGTTTCTTATCAATTCAGCTTGATGATCAGCGACAAATCTAGAAATTTTGATTTAGATTAGATTTAGACACATTTAGAAAGGGTTGAAGAGTGTAAGGAGACAGGTAGATGCGATGTTTACTCTCCACAACACAAGGTATTCACTAACCCACTTGCGAAGGCCTCGTAAGTCATTCACTCATTGGGAAAAGTGTTGAGAGTCTTACGATGTCTTCTATGTTGTATTCATATATGGGAGCCGAATGTTCTTATACAGGAGCTGTATATTCTTATACCGGCCTAGCAACGGCCTAGCAATGGCTAGCAACGGCCTAGCAACGGCCAGCACCGGCCTAGCAACGGCCAGCACCGGCCTAGCAACGGCCAGCACCGGCCTAGCAACGGCCAGCACCGGCCTAGCAATGGCTAGCACCGGCTAGCACCGGCCTAGCAACGGCTAGCACCGGCCTAGCAACGGCTAGCACCGGCCTAGCAACGGCTAGCACCGGCCTAGCAACGGCCTAGCAATGGCTAGCACCGGCCTAGCAACGGCCAGCACCGGCTAGCACCGGCCTAGCAACGGCCTAGCAATGGCTAGCACCGGCTAGCACCGGCCTAGCAACGGCTAGCACCGGCCTAGCAACGGCCTAGCAATGGCTAGCACCGGCCTAGCAACGGCCAGCACCGGCCTAGCAACGGCCAGCACCGGCCTAGCAACGGCCAGCACCGGCCTAGCAACGGCCAGCACCGGCCTAGCAACGGCCAGCACCGGCCTAGCAACGGCCAGCACCGGCCAGCACCGGCCTAGCAACGGCCTAGCAACGGCCAGCACCGGCCTAGCAACGGCCAGCACCGGCCTAGCAACGGCCAGCACTTTATAAATCTCACCGGTTACTACGGTAAGGTTTAGCACCATCCTGATCAATACTCCACACTCGGAATTGGCAAGCGTAATTACCCTGTGTGTGTGTGTGTGTGTGTGTGTGTGTGTGTGTGTGTGTGTGTGTGTGTGTGTATGTATGTGTGTGTGTGTGTGTGTGTGTGTGTGTGTGTGTGTGTGTGTGTGTATGTATGTGTGTGTGTGTGTGTGTGTGTGTGTGTGTGTGTGTGTGTGTGTGTGTGTGTGTATGTGTGTGTGTGTGTGTGTGTGTGTGTGTGTGTGTGTGTGTGTGTGTGTGTGTACTCACCTATTTGTGCTTGCAAGATCGAGCATTATCTCTTGGATCCCGCCTAGAATCCCGCCCGCCTGAGTGTGTGTGTGATATCGATACACATAGGGAGAGTGGGAGAGGGAGGGAAGGGGGGTGTGAGTGAGAGGTGTCAACCCTCATGATGCATCACTATTGTGCCTCCAGGATAAATAGCCTCGCCCCTGGCTCCTATGATGCCTCAATGAAGAGTAATAGGGGATCCCTTGTTACCTATCCCCTCCCACCCATTAACCCCTCCCTTCCCCCCATCTCTCTCACCCATTACCCCTTCTCTAGTACCATCTACACCCCACTTGTTCTCCATAGTCCCCCCCCCCTCATCCTCTATCTCACCCTAATAATGACGTTTTCTGTGCATCTACCTCGATAGCTGAAGTGGATTGCTTGGGTTTATGCATCTTTGCACAGGCAAAACAGTTGCATTTCAACCGAGCGGCAAAATGAGATACCTGGCTAGATAAAACAATGCATGGGGGGGGGGGGGGGGTGTTGTTGCATCGTTTGCATAGCGTCACTGAAGACAATTTTCGCCTCTGTGAAGATGGCAGATGATTGTCATTATAAGGGAGGGGATTAGAAACGATGATTGTCCGGGAACTAAATATTCCAGCCAATCACAGCTGGAAATTAGCTGCAAATGGGTTGTTGATTTGAGGAACAAATTACCAGGTAATACGTGAGATCACTTGATTGTTTCAAGGGCAAGCTAGGGATATTTTATGTATATATATATATATATATATATATATATATATATATATATATATATATATATATATATAAATATATATATATATATATATATATATATATATATGTCGTACCTAGTAGCCAGAACTCACTTTTCAGCCTACTATGCAAGGCCCGATTTGCCTAATAAGCCAAGTTTTCATGAATTAATGTTTTTTCGTCGACCTAACCTACCTAACCTAACCTAACCTAGCTTTTTTTGGCTACCTAACCTAACCTTACCTATATATATAGGTTAGGTTAGGTTAGGTAGGGTTGGTTAGGTTCGGTCATATATCTACGTTAATTTTAACTCCAATAAAAAAAAATTGACCTCATACATAGTGAAAAGGGTAGCTTTATCATTTCATAAGAAAAAAATTATAGTAAATATATTAATTCAGGAAAACTTGGCTTATTAGGCAAATCGGGCCTTGAATAGTAGGCTGAGAAGTGAGTTCTGGCTACTAGGTACGACATATATATATATATATATATATATATATATGTCGTACCTAGTAGCCAGAACTCACTTCTCAGCCTACTATTCAAGGCCTGATTTGCCTAATAAGCCAAGTTTTCCTGAATTAATTTATTTACTATAATTTTTTTCTTATGAAATGATAAAGCAACCCTTTTCACTATGTATGAGGTCAATTTTTTTTTATTGGAGTTAAAATTAACGTAGATATATGACCGAACCTAACCAACCCTACCTAACCTAACCTAACCTATATATATATAGGTAAGGTTAGGTTAGGTAGCCAAAAAAAGCTAGGTTAGGTTAGGTTAGGTAGGTTAGGTAGACGAAAAAACATTAATTCATGAAAACTTGGCTTATTAGGCAAATCGGGCCTTGCATAGTAGGCTGAGAAGTGAGTTCTGGCTACTAGGTACGACATATATATATATATATATATATATATATATATATATATATATATATATATATATATATATATATATATATATATATATATATTGGGAAAGTTCACATCACCTTGACAAAGAGGTCGGGTTAATTCCCAGCTGGTTTTGATTCGATTTTAGTCGGTCTAGAGTAATCTTACGCCCAAAGCCCAGGCTGGGAGCAGGCCTATTTCGGAGCAGCGTGTTTTATGAAACTGTTGGTGGCAGCAGCTCACAGGCCCACAAGCCTACTGTGACCCTGCTGGTCCACCTGCGATGGGAATGGCCTGAACGCTCTCGGCTCGCAACCGAGGATCCCTTGTTCAAATACCCCGGGCAGGATAGAAGCGATTGTGCACGTTTTCTTTTCCCTGATGCCTCTGTTCGTCTAACAGTAAAATAGGTATCCCAGGAGACAGGCGACTCCCCAGGTTGCATCCTGGGGGAGGGTCAGTGATTGACTTATTGGGATCTTACACCTGATGCATCTGTACACCTAGCAGTAAAAAAATGGTAATTGTCGTGGGAGGCATCCTGGGTGACAGCCAACGGTTAGCCTAAGTACACCTCGATAAATCTTAAGGCTTCCTGTCCCCGACAATGGGAATTATTGTCGTTTGTGCAGAATCAAATTCTTTCATAGTAGTGTAGTAGGCATCCATCAGTCTCAGGAGACTATGGAGTTGCGCTCTGGTTGTCGGTCTGGAGTGGCCTCTCCAGGGCGCAAAGCCAGGGTAGATTGATACGGGCGGAGAGAAGCTGTTACCCAAGCAGCAGGCCCGCCCCACCCCCCCTCTCCACCTCCAATCTATGAAAGAATCTCCAATTCTTTCATAGGTTTACGGGGCTCACCATAGCCCGTGCTACTTGGAACTTGTTCCGAGTAGCTGAATCTATAACAACAAACAACTTTCATAGGAGCTATGTAGAGTACATGCCGAAGGAGTACAGCAGCTCGCCTGAGGCTCGAAGCCGTGCCTTGGCCAGAGCGTCGATCCACCGAGCCAGCAGCCACCACGACCCACATAACGCTCTAAATTTCCATAATTACCAGTCCCACATGCCAGCACGGAAAGTTTCCCCTCAACAGCAGCCGTGGGCCCGTAACTCAGGGGGCCCCCATCACCCCCCCCCCTCAAGTAGCGGGGTCTGGTGAGGGCCCCTCTCTCAGGTAGGGGGGCCACTCACGTAGAGGTGTATTCAAGAAGCTCACTTATGTAGGTTAGTCATGTTGGGTGCACGTTGCCACAACGTGCAAAATAGATTGTTCTAAATTACAACAGCACGAACCCAAACAACCCACCTAACCTAACCTAATTCAACCTAACCTAACGTAACCTAATATAACCTAACCTAAACCAACCTAACCTAACCTAATATAACCTAACCTAACCCAACCTAACCTAACCTAATATAACCTAACCTAACCCAACCTAACCTAACCTAATATAACCTAACCTAACCTAACCTAACCTAACCTAATATAACCTAACCTAACCTAACATAACCTAACATAACTTAACCTAACTTAACATAACCTAATCTACCCTAATCTACCCCTAATCTAACCTTACTAAACCTACCCTAACCAAATCTACCGACGCATTGAAAACGTAGATGTTTGTGAGCAGCAACGGTTCATAGTACTTTGCAATTTCCCAATTACGTTTGGGAAACTGTTTGGGAAATTAGAAAGGTCCCAATTTCGTTTGGGACCACAACGTACAAAATGAGACGTATTAGTTGAAAAGGGGAGTTTGCCTCCAAAATCTGTAATGATATAACCCCTTGTACTTGTATTTACAAAATATATATCTACTTCTACTGTTTCCCCCCTCACTTGAGAATTTTCCCCTTACTCCAACCATTTCCATTACAACTTCCCCTTCTCTAAACCCATACCTACCATTTCCAATACTTGTTTCCTACGGGCTATTCATGCCCGTGCCACCTCTTGGGTTGCTTAATCTCCATCAATCAATCAATCAATCGCACCTTCTTTATCCCAACCCTTTAACTACAATTTCCAATTCCCGTTTCTTAACCCTACACTCTTGCCTTTCATTTTCAACACTCTTTCCATTCCCTAAACCCTTATACCTACCGTTTCCAACACACATTCCCTAATCCAAACCGTCTCCGACTCCTCGCCTCTCTTCGTCCCCTCTCCATCCCCTCCCGTCCCCTCCTGTCCCGTCCCCTCCCACCCAGCAACAAAAATGGACCTCTCACTTGACTTCTTCAGGGCCCGGGAACGCTGCCACAGCATTTCACTTGTCGTGTACCATTTTGTCTGGTGGATGTCTCGAGTCATCACGGCCTCGAGCGCCACCTTCGCTACAGTCTCCGTCAATAGTGTAAAAGGGGACATACAAGTCGCCCAAAGTTACCCAAAAGTCAGTAATATTTTCCAAAGGGGCTCAAAAGTCAGTTATTCTGCCCAGAAGGACCCCAAAGTCAGTCATTTTTGCCCAAAGGAACCCAAATGTAAATCATATTACTGCAATCAGAGTAATGTGAAACCCCCCAGAAAACCCTAACCTCCAATACTAATACATTATTAGTGTTGTGTGAGTATAAATGATTAAAAATGTATATTCATTTTTAGTGTCATTGTATTTAGTCTCGTTATTTACTTCTTAGTTATTGTCACAGGATTAGTTTCTCTCTCTCTCTTCCAGTTTCCTTGTTCTCTGCTCCTCTAGTTTCCACTCACCATCATCATCATCATCACCAGTGTCATCATTATCATTAGTATCATCATCACTATGATGAGTGTCAATGGTGAGACCGTTCGAACCCCTTTACCTCTTCTCTAACTCTCGCTTCACTCCTCTTAACTCCTTTGTTGTCTGTCTATTATTTAAACAGGAAATGCCTTTTCTCGCCTAGATAAGACATTTATGTATTTTTTCTTATCCTCCCCAGCATCTCACTCCTCCCCACACCTGCCCACACCTCCCCACACCTCCTCCCCACATCCCTCTACCCACTACACCCCCCCCCCACTCGGGGGTGCGAAGAGTTCACACAAAAGGAGACAATACCTGCACACCTCTGCATTTTCCCTCACAGTTCTGGGGCCGAGTCCATCATTCTGCCAAGAAAAAAGAAAAGAAACTTGGTGGCTGAGATTAAAGAAATTTGATTTTGTTTAGCTGTGAAAGACGCTATAGTGAAGGTCATGTAAGGCGGCTTGTCGGCCGGTTCGGCCCGCTGTGCACACCAATCAGAGCTCTTGTCAGTTATGGTTAACGTTCGGAGCGGCAGGCAGGAGCCGCGGGTACACGGGAGAAGCCTTCTGATGGGCAAAAGTTACAAGGTCTGTGATGGGAGGTTGAAGCTGTTATTGGCTGCCTCTGATGGTCATGTTTGATATTATTCAAAGAGGAGAGGATGGCACTGCAGGGAGGGGGTGAGGCACTGCAGGGAGGGGGTGAGGCACTGCAGGGAGAGGGGGGTGAGGCACTACAAGAAGAGGGCTCTATTCACTACACACGAGGTTTAGAGCCCGGGTCATTTTCCGTTATCACCCTCGACACGGGGGGAAAGATTACGCAATTCAACCAAATGACGCCCTTAAAGGAAGATGGGGAGAGGTGGGAAGGACGACGATATAGATTATCTTTTCATGGGAACAACAGCAGTTCGAACGCTCTCTACCGTTTTGGATAGCGGCCTCAAAATTCGAACACCCCCCTACCCTGCGTTCGAATATTTCCTCGCTCGATCCTTCTCTCCCCCAAAACAGTGTGGTGCTTCAGCTGTAAAAGTATAGATTTTGTTCATCAAATATTACATTCTTGCACAGCTACCAACACACACATACACACCCCCACTAACATGCACTGTGCAGGTCGCTGAGTGGCCCTTTGTAAAAGTGGTAATGTGTTGAACGGTAACTCGGGCTTGTTGAACAGTTCAACACGCACATTGCATACACACAGCTGGAAACATGAGGCTGAAGCTTCGTGTCTAAACATGCAGCTTGACTCAAAACTTTCTCCCTGACATGAGAGCTTAGAGGGCTTCTGAACATGTCAGTAGCGATTTCTGTCTATTAACATTTATTTTAATTTCCTGAGGAGTTTATAGAGTTGGGGGAAAGGAGGGGGTGTTTGGGTGAGAGAAGGAGGGGCGGGGGACATGCTCCTCGAACGCGAGATCGAGTGTTCGAACGTGAGGGGAAGGTGGGATGGGGGGGAATTAAGAACGGAAGAGGGCCTTGTGGGTTGGTTAATTATTCCATAGAAGGAGGATAAATTATAACGGAAGTGCTACTCATCATTATTCTGTAGACTCACCCCCCTTCTCCATAATGCCTCCACCCCCCCCCCTCTGAAGTGCCACCACCACCTCCCCTCACAGCAGGACCTGGGCTGTATTGATGCTTGTATTAATTGACCAATCACAAACACTTTCAAAATTTAAAACAGAATTGTAGCCAGGTATTTGAAACTCATGTTCTTTTTCTTATTAAAATGTGCCCAAAGCATGCTCACACCCTAACGAGGAATGCTAACACATGTCCTCACCCTTGGCAGGTTTATGATATCTTGTCATCACCCTATCCAGATGCAGCGAAATTCTCAAAACACACACACACACACACACACACACACACACACACACACACACACACACACACACACACACATAAATCGACTTCTTAATTTATTTCCTAAAAATAAATTGGCTACGACTGGTCTGAATATTTTCAATTCAACTAGAAGTTCAGTTGAACAAATGTGGTAAACATGGATTGAATCACGAAACCATTATTCAGCTTCGAAACATTTCCTCCTGAGCCAAAGTTTCACAACTCTTGGCTCTGGGACTTTCCTACCTATTCCAGACCTCAAAGTTTATAAACACAAAATACTTTTTTAAATCACTTGCTGCATAGTTTAAAAGGGAACTCATAGGGTCATCCACTTATGAGGGAGAGCTGAGAGGGAGGTAACCCATCCCTCCCTACCCCACTGTGGGGGAAGAGAAGAGACCAATCAGGAGAACGCGCCAAGTCATTACGACCATATAACTCTTGGTAGGGATTAGGATAAGGATTTGGGATGGGATTTGGGGGGGAAAGGAGGTAGGAAGGAACAGCCTTCCTTCTCTTGATCCAATCGCCAATCATTTGGACGATTGAACGCCGACCTACATGAAGCGAAACCGTCAGGAGAGGGTCAGTATCTATCACCCACTTGACAGTATCTATCACCCATCTGAGAGTATCTATTACCCACCTGACAGTATCTATCACCCACTTGACAGTATCTATCACCCACTTGACAGTATCTATCACCCATCAGAGAGTATCTATCTCCCACCTGACAGTATCCACTTGACAGTATCTATCACCCATCTGGTTGACGCAGCTCAGCAGTTAGATTTAAACAGAGGAACAGGATATACATTTTCCCTTTGTTGAGTAGCTGTCATTGATGATACACTCTGCGTCTCATCAGTAACATATATACATACCATTGTATTCAACAGATACAGTGCAGCATAGACGAGGTTGTTTCTCTTTAGAGTATCATGTTAATCAGAAGTTTGGAACCGTATTATTGGGCAGCAAGTCAAATAGAAGAATGATTCTGCTCTATTTTTTTTAAGGAAGTGAAACAAATGATTGGAGCTGCCGTATTTGCCAGCGTATGAGACAAACGTATTTACAATGATAATACGTGGGGAAAATTAAGTTTTAGTATGTTTAATCATACCTGTATTAAAGTGATGCTTAAGAGATATGATTCACATATGAGAAATATATGATTCTGTGCATTCAAATACAATACGAATTCAGTGGGTGGGTCCAAGAGCTAAGAGCTCGATCACACACAGAGATCACACTAAAGTGATGCATCAAATGAACAAATCCACAAGGGATTTGTCGTAGCTCAGTCGATTAAGGCAGTGTCTGGGATGCTCCCGGACGCAGGTTCGAATCCTCGTCACGGCCCTTGTGGATTTGTTCATTTAAGAGCTCGATCCTGCAAATACAAATAGTAAACAAATATTAACACACACATAAACACAAACACATACACACACACACATTAGGTGAGTACATACACAGAAGCACTCTCTCTGTCTGTCTGTCTCTCTCTCTCTCTGAGGGTAGAAAGGTGAATCAAGAGCCATAAAATCAGTAGAGATTATCTTTAACATATCCTCTCCTGGCTCTCTAGCTCTCTCTCACCTCTACACTGCTACTGACCAACAGTTTCTCTTTTAGATCGTCGATTATTTCACGGACGGACAGTCGAGCTGAAATTTGTCTGGCGGATATGAGAATCACTGCTGTTTGTTTGTTTTAATTGGTCCGGGGAGGGTAGTTCGCTCAAAAGTTGACGAGATCAGAGGCGAGTCAAAATTTTATACATTTTTTTTTTTAAAGTTGGCCGGTTAACGTTCGAGGCTCACGCTACGAGTGCAAATGAATGGCTGATTAGAGATGCTATTGCATACTGATCTGCCTTACATACATTCCATGTTTTTTCTTGCAGTTTAAGGACTCTTTCAGTAAGATTGAATCGTGTGTGTGGCTTGCTACGCTGTCTTGCCTCATATGGGTGTTGATAGTATGTGGGTGTTGCTAGTAGCTGGGTGTTGCTAGTATGTGGCTATTGCTAGTAGCTGGGTGTTGCTAGTATGTGGCTATTGCTAGTAGCTGGGTGTTGCTAGTATGTGGGAGTTGCTAGTATGTGGGTGTTGCTAGTATGTGGGTGTTGCTAGTATGTGGCTATTGCTAGTAGCTGGGTGTTGCTAGTATGTGGGAGTTGCTAGTATGTGGGTGTTGCTAGTATGTGGGTGTTGCTAGTATGTGGGTGTTGATAGTAGCTGAGTGTTGATAGTAGCTCGGTATTGCTAGTAGCTGGGTTTTGTTAGTATGTGGGTATTGCTAGTATGTGGGTATTGCTAGTATCTGGGTGTTGCTAGTATGTGGGTGTTGCTACTATCTGGGTGTTGCTAGTATGTGGGTGTTGCTAGTATCTGGGTGTTGCTAGTATCTGGGTGTTGCTAGTATGTGGGTGTTGCTACTATGTGGGTGTTGCTAGTATGTGGGTGTTGCTAGTATGTGGGTGTTGCTAGTATGTGGGTGTTGCTAGTATGTGGGTGTTGCTAGTATGTGGGTGTTGCTAGTATGTGGGTGTTGCTAGTATCTGGGTGTTGCTACTATGTGGGTGTTGCTAGTAAGTGGGTGTTGCTAGTAGCTGGGTGTTGCTAGTTGCTGGGTGTTGCTAGTAAGTGGGTGTTGCTAGTAGCTGGGTGTTGCTAGTTGCTGGGTGTTGCTAGTAGCTGGGTGTTGCTAGTAAGTGGGTGTTGCTAGTAGCTGGGTGTTGCTAGTATGTGGGTGTTGCTAGTAGCTGGGTGTTGCTAGTAGCTGGGTGTTGCTAGTAAGTGGGTGTTGCTAGTAGCTGGGTGTTGCTAGTTGCTGGGTGTTGCTAGTAGCTGGGTGTTGCTAGTAGAGGAGTACAAGAGAGAGGGTGGGCATTGACCGGGTGTAGGGGGGGGGGGGGTGGAACCTGGCGGCTACCGGGAACTCTGCAGTAATTTATGAACACTTTAAGAAATACAATTTGCCGGGCTTGTGCACTGGAATTAATGTCTCCCCCTCTCTCCCCTACCCCCGCCTCTTCTCCCCCGCTCTCCCCCATCCTCTTCTCTCCCAGCCCCATCCTCCCCCCCCCTATCCCCATCCCATCCTCTCCCCCAATTCATTCCAATATTCATCTGATCCCTCCTACAGTATCCCCCCCCCCCCTCTTCCCTATCTTTCTCTACCATCCCCTACTCTTTACCTATCCTCCTCTATCCCTCCCCAAAACAAAAGAGAACGTCCGGTAGAAGAGGGGGAAGGGAGGGGGGGGATATGGAAATGAGGAAGACTAAGTTTGGCCTAATTCAGGAATTTGTGAACGCAAATATGCGTTCAAAATGCGACGTATTGGTAAAAATTAGAGCATCGTAATATTGACGTGTTCTCTATGCATCGGTTGGCTATGTATTAGGTGCTTTACCATTTGTATCGAGGACGGTCATAGCGAACGTCATTATTGCGATGTGTTAATTTGTACACATTCGTCGCATTTTTAGTGGATTGGTTGATTTTTGGTGTTTTTGACTTTGAATAATTTTGTCCTTTGTCAGCGTTCTGTCCTCATAAACTATGGCAGTCTGTCCTCATAAATTATGATTGTTTGTCCTCATAAAACATGGCTGTGTGTCCTCATAAACTATGGCTGTCTGTTCTCATAAACCATGGCTGTCTGTCCTCATAACCCATGGCTGTCTGTCCTCATAACCCATGGCTGTCTGTCCTCATAAACCATGGCTGTCTGTCCTCATAAACTATGGCTGTCTGTCCTCATAAACCATGGCTGTCTGTCCTCATAACCCATGGCTGTCTGTCCTCATAACCCATGGCTGTCTGTCCTCATAAACCATGGCTGTCTGTCCTCATAACCCATGGCTGTCTGTCCTCATAAACTATGGCAGTCTGTTCTCATAAACCATGGCTGTCTGTCCTTATAAACTATGGCTGTCTGTTCTCATAAACCATGGCTGTCTGTCCTTATAAACTATGGCAGTCTGTTCTCATAAACCATGGCTGTCTGTCCTTATAAACTATGGCTGTCTGTCCTCATAAACTATGGCAGTCTGTTCTCATAAACCATGACTGTCTGTCCTCATAAACCATGGCTGTCTGTCCTCATAAACCATGGCTGTCTGTCCTCATAAACCATGGCTGTCTGTCCTCATAAACCATGACTGTCTGTCCTCATAAACTATGGCAGTCTGTTCTCATAAACCATGGCTGTCTGTCCTCATAAACCATGGCTGTCTGTTCTCATAAACCATGGCTGTCTGTCCTCATAAACCATGGCTGTCTGTCCTCATAAACCATGGCTGTCTGTCCTCATAAACCATGGCTGTCTGTCCTCATAAACCATGGCTGTCTGTCCTCATAAACCATGGCTGTCTGTCCTCATAAACCATGGCTGTCTGTCCTCATAAACCATGGCAGTCTGTTCTCATAAACCATGGCAGTCTGTCCTCATAAACCATGGCTGTCTGTCCTCATAAACCATGACTGTCTGTCCTCATAAACCATGGCTGTCTGTCCTCATAAACCATGGCTGTCTGTCCTCATAAACCATGGCTGTCTGTCCTCATAAACCATGGCTGTCTGTTCTCATAAACCATGGCTGTCTGTTCTCATAAACCATGGCTGTCTGTTCTCATAAACCATGGCTGTCTGTCCTCATAAACCATGACTGTCTGTCCTCATAAACCATGGCTGTCTGTCCTCATAAACCATGACTGTCTGTCCTCATAAACCATGGCTGTCTGTTCTCATAAACCATGGCTGTCTGTTCTCATAAACCATGGCTGTCTGTTCTCATAAACCATGGCTGTCTGTCCTCATAAACCATGGCAGTCTGTTCTCATAAACCATGGCAGTCTGTTCTCATAAACCATGGCTGTCTGTCCTTATAAACTATGGCTGTCTGTCCTCATAAACCATGGCTGTCTGTCCTCATAAACCATGGCTGTCTGTCCTCATAAACCATGGCTGTCTGTCCTCATAAACCATGGCTGTCTGTCCTCATAAACCATGGCTGTCTGTCCTCATAAACTATGGCTGTCTGTTCTCATAAACCAAGGTGTAATGCTCATTAACTCTCCAGCTCTTCTGTACTCATGAATCAAAACCTCTTTACACACACGACTTACGGGTGATTACGTGCGATTTTTTTCTCGTACAGTGCTTTCCCTCTCTTCCTGGTGGTCGAATCGTCTCTGTATAAAAGCGTTACATAGTATGCAATAACGAATGCACTTTTAGGCGGGAAGGGGAAGGCGTTTGTCCCACTGCTTGGACAAGCATAGTCTGTGTCTCAGTATCCTGGTCCCCGACTGTGTTCCCTGCGCTGCTGGACCCCGGCGGTGCTTCGAGTGGAAGGCTGTATATATAGAAGTGTCAAAGGTGAGAGAGTCGCCAGCATTCACAAGTGGAGGGTGGTGATCCCCTTGACGTGCTTGCAAGCACGCCCGGCACTCCGGATCTGTCATAGCGAAGATTAGCCAACTCTGCGGACTCGCAGCGCCCGGAGTCACATATCTACCTCGGGAGTGAGAGGTCAGGGATTTCCACCTATTGCGTTATGACAACACTCAATGTTTATAAGTTACGTGCTGAGTGTGTGTGTGTGTGTGTGTGTGTGTGTGTGTGTGTGTGTGTGTGTGTGTGTGTGTGTGTGTTGACTCGGTAAATGGTTCAATTAATTTGACATGGAACAAGGTAAAAAAAAAATATTATTGGATGGAACGAGCTGACGGTTTGGTTGATTGATTGGTCATGTATATAACCTCATCCGGAGCAGGCTGATGGTGATGCAGTTTTCTGCGGTGTGATGTTGATAGTGTTGATGGTGGGGAATGTTAGTGTCGAGTGCTTGCTGAAGTATGTTAGTATCGAACGCTTGTCGAGGTATGCTAATATCCAACGCTTACTTGGGTATGTTAGTGTATAATGCTTACTGGGATGGGTTCCTCACAAGATTATTTCAACGGCTCCCTCATAAAAAATCTCACAGGGTCCCTCACCTGAACCCTCACAAGGTCCCTCATCAGTTGTCCATAGACTCAGCAGGCGTCGGCTATAGAGCTGACGTGTAAGGTCACCGGGGGTCCTACTTTTTTCATAAAATTACCTTTACATAAAATCAGAATTACAAAGTCAAATAGGAACTAAATCAAGTTGTCGTAGAGTAGAAAATGTAGTACCACATCGGCCATTACACATAACTAAGTTATTCCTCGCTTTCTTAAAGTTCCAAACAATAGAAGTTGTTTCATACGAATGAAATTTCGTGGACTATACCATACTGATGGCAAGCCAGAAATGATAAGGACTCTAGAACGCTCAATGACTGTAGAGCATTCAAGGAGGACTGTAGAGCATTCAAGGATGACTGAAGGACATTCAAGGAGGAACTCGACAAAATATTGACATGGTTTGAAAAGTGGATACTTGACTTTAACTACCACAAATGTAAGGTATTAAGGCATGTGAAGAGGGAGAAGAAGCATACACAATGAAGGGAACGGAACAGGAAAATCAACTCTTGAGTTGACATAACACCATACCAAAGCAGAATGGCGTCCGAGGGCATATGTCGGTCTGAAACCGACGGTCGGATAGCCTTAAGGAATTTGGATAAGGAGGAGGGAGGGAGAGAGGGAGTTATATGGGGAAAGCGCCAAGTCATTACGACTATATAGCACTTGGAAGGGGTCAGGATAAGGATTTGGGATGAGACGGGGGGGGGGGGGGAAGGAATGGTGTCCAACCACTCGTGGACGGTCGAGGATTGAACGCCAATCTGCTTGAAGCGAGACCGTCGCTCTACCGTCCACCTTTAGTAGTTGGACTGAATAAGGAGGAATTCAAGACGCTGCCTCCATCAAACACACAACCTTAGCCTCAATGTTTTTGGCAACGTTATTTCATTCAAACAACGTAAAAACAAACATTGTGGCTACGTTGGATATACGCTACCTACATGATACCAATATGATATTATGCAGTTCCTACGTGGAGCCTCTACAAGGATTCCCATTGCCGGGCACAAGAAGCCTAACAGGCTTATCGAGGTACCCCCTAGACAACGACTGACCTGCCCTGGAATGCAATACGCAACAGCTGACTAAAACTCAGGTACCTATTTAATGCAAGACGAACAGACGCATTAGATATAAGAAAACGTAACCTAACGACTCATTCTGCTCTGGATTCGAACCCCTCGACTGTTCGGTTGTGATTCAAGTGCAGAAATGAGATAGAATTGTAGAAAAGATAGGGAAGATATGTGACATGATTGCGACATACAAGTTTCTCAAGGGGACAGACAGTGGATAACGAGGAACTATTCATAACTAGGAGCAATGGAACAAGTTCTTTAGTATGAGAACGGAAAGTAAATGGAAGGAACAATAGGTAGAGGTCGAAGCATACTAGAGAGACAGCTTTAACAGTAGATATGTCAGAAAAAAAATCATAACTTCATCTATAACTTAAAAGTAGATATCGTAGTAACTGAGAGGGTTGTAATCTACTATAATACACAACCGCCAACGGAGAAGGTGAGGCCAGTAGTTGAAGCCCAACTTACAACTTGATATGCGCAAATGCACGCAAACATTATCACAGTCAGAACCACACACACACACACACACACACACACACACACACACACCCACACACACACACACACACACACACACACACACACACACACACACACACACACACACACACACACACACACACACCCACACACACACACTCACACACACACACACACACTCACACACACACACCCACACACACACACACACACACACACACACACACACACACACACACACACACACACACACACACTCACACACACACACCCACACACACACACACACACACACACACACACACACACACATAAGATACAAAACCTAAAGCCATCCTCTTGCTCCTAGACCAGCTGTTCAGAGGGAGCAAAATGGCCGCCAACTGCATCTTGTCCTGTGGCTGGGATAGGTCAGAGGTCAGATCTTTCTGCTTCACACCTCCATAGGACTTTCGCACCACAGACCTTCCTCGCCATTACAGGATCCACTCACACCATTACAGGACTCTCTACAACAGGACTCTCACACCATTACAGGACTCTCTATAACAGGACTCTCTCACACAATCACATTTTCAGAAACAATCTCAACAATAACAGGAGCAGCAACTTCAACGGAAGAAGTAGCAGCAGCAGCATCAATAAAACCATTATGACTTTAAGTAGCAATAAGGAGCAACCAGTAACAGAGTCTCACGCAGCAGCAACAGAATCCATCAACGGAATACACGAATACATCATACTTTTTTACAACGCTTCTGTTAATACACCAAAGTACAAACAGAAGCTAAACAGAACTAACAGAACAGAAGCTAGTACTAACAGTAGTAAAAAAAAAATCATATTTTTAATATATGAGAATCTTTGATATTTTAATAGTATTACCATCAACATTAGAACATACAGACTTAAACATTCTGTTTGTTCTGTGAACATTGTTATAGCATAACAAAAGAACAGAAGCACGTGTTCCCAATGTTATCTGGGATAATACAGAAAGCATATATGTATATTATATACGTTGTACTACTTATTTATTATACAAATGTTTGCAGGTTTTCACCAAAAAATAGAAATTTTGCCACAAATACCAATTTCTGAATATTTTACTGTTGGTCAATTTATTTTAAATTATTTGATAGTAATTATATTTATAATGGATATATTAATAATGATATCTACATTATGTGTGTTAATCATCACATGTTCAAAAGCACAATTGATGAAATTGTTGACAACAGGTCAACACGGGAGGCAATGGAGGGAATTATCAGGGGGAAAACGCCAAGCCATTACGACTATATAGCACTTGGAAAGGGGTCAGAATAAGGGACGGGATGGGATAATAGAGTGATGCCCAACCACTTCTGGACGGTCGGGGATTGAACGCCGACCTGCATGAAGCCAAACTGACACACTATACCGTCCAGCCCTCAAAACGGGAGAAAATATATATACCTCACCAAACTGTCGACAGCTGTTGGATCCAGAAGAGTCATATCCTGATAGTCTTCCCATAATGTTACCGCCACTTCTCTTGTCCCTGTTTATCTATTCCTGTCCCCGCCAAGAGTGAGGCAAGTTATCATACTTCCCCCCCCCCCAGGGGATACCCCTTAGAAGGGTAGCCCCCTTGACCGCCTCCCCTTACCACGGGTGTGAGTGGGGGATGGCCCCCTTGAGATGGGTCCACCCTCCTTCCCATCCACTTCTACAAATTTCTCAATATTTTAAACGCTATCTTGATGCTGGCAGAGTGTGTCTTGTTTCCCATCGCTCTTATGTCTCTGGTGATGCGAGTCGGTCTCCTCTTTATTATATTCTCCCAGTTATTATTATTTGGTCTTATTTACGTTATCACTCGTGTAATTTGCATCGTTTCCCATCCTATGTTTTCATCAGCTAAATTATGTACCACAATCTATTTCGCAGTTACAATTAATTATGTTTTAGAATTGTAGAAATATATTCAATCTAAACATTAATATGTCTTCACTGTCTAAGATTGATTTAAGCCAAAATATGAGTACTTTAAGCATTTGAAGGATTGTCTGGTTCGTCTAGTTCAGCCCCCTGCGTCTTGTTGAGCCTCCTGCGTCTTGTTGAGCCTCCTGCGTCTTGTTGAGCCCCCTGCGTCTTGTTGAGCCCCCTGCGTCTTGTTGAGCCCCTTGCATCTTGTTGAGCGCCTTGCGTCTTGTTGAGCCTCCTGCGTCTTGTTGAGCCTCCTGCATCTTGTTGAGCCCCCTGCGTCTTGTTGAGCCTCCTGCGTCTTGTTGAGCCTCCTGCGTCTTATTGAGCCTCCTGCGTTTTGTTGAGCCCCCTGCGTCTTGTTGAGCTCCCTGCGTCTTGTTGAGCCTCCTGCGTCTTGTTGATCCTCCTGCGTCTTATTGAGCCTCCTGCGTCTTATTGAGCCTCCTGCGTTTTGTTGAGCCCCCTCCGTCTTGTTGAGCCTCCTGCGTCTTATTGAGCCTCCTGCGTTTTGTTGAGCCCCCTGCGTCTTGTTGAGCTCCCTGCGTCTTGTTGAGCCTCCTGCGTCTTGTTGAGCCTCCTGTGTCTTGTTGAGCTCCCTGCGTCTTGTTGAGCCCCCTGCGTCTTGTTGAGCCCCCTACGTCTTGTTGAGCCCCCTGCCTCTTGTTGAACCTCCTGCGTCTTGTTGAGCCCCCTGCGTTTTGATCCCCCTGCATCTTGTTGATCCCCCTGCATCTTGTTGAGCCCCCTGCGTCTTGTTGAGCCTCCTGCGTCCCTTTGAGCCTCTTGCATCTTGTTGAGCCTCTTGCGTATTGTTGAGCCCTTGCGTCTTGTTGAGCCTCCTGCGTCTTGTTGAGCCTCCTGCGTCTTGTTGAGCCTCCTGCGTCCTGTTGAGCCCCCTGCGTCTTGTTGAGCCCCCTACGTCTTGTTGCGCCCCCTACGTCTTGTTGAGCCCCCTGCATCTTGTTGAGCCTCCTGCGTCTTGTTGAGCCCACTACGTCTTGTTGAGCTCCCTGCATCTTGTTGAGCCCCCTACGTCTTGTTGAGCCCCCTGCGTCTTGTTGAGCTCCCTGCATCTTGTTGAGCCCCCTGCGTATTATGCCAAGCCTTACGCGAGGCTCATGCAAGTTGAGGAGTCTATATTTGAAATATTTTTGACCAAGTATATATTGCAGGGTCGACAGCAAGCGGTTGCAAGGTGCAGGATCTTATCCCCCCAGGCAGGTCCGGTACAGCCAATCACCGTCATTCCTGTGGTGTATATCACTCTATGTATATTACGAGGTGTATCTCTCCTTGGTATATATGTTGGGAATTGTATATTCTTCGTTGTGTGTGTGTGTGTATGTGTGTGTGTGTGTGTGTGTGTGTGTGTGTGTGTGTGTGTGTGTGTGTGTGTGTGTGTGTGTGTATTCACCTAGTTGTCCTTGCGGTGGTTGAGTTTTTATATATATATATATATATATATATATATATATATATATATATATATATATATATATATATATATATATATAGGGTCTATATATAGACCCTGTCGAAGACAGGGTCTTCAGTAGCACACAAAAACCAACTGTATACTGCCGTTATGTATATGACATATTCGTAATAGTAAAAGACTCAGATGAACTAATTGACCTAAAAAGACATCTAGAGAGTCAGTACTCCGATTTACACATGAAATTAGTGAAAATAACAGTCTGCTATTCCTGGATGTACTAATAACGAAAACAGGAACTTCTTTAAGCACCAACGTATATACCAAGCCCACCAACAAAGGATTATGCCTGAGCGGTAGAAGTGAGTGCCCCCAAAGATTCAAAGCCAGTGTTCTCAATGCATATATTCGTCGAGCGCTTACCCACTGCTCTGAATGGAGCAACGTGAGTAGAGAGTTTGAAAGAGTAACTCAGGTATTGGTGAACAACGGATATAGCAACGCGGAAATAAACGCTGCTATAAGAAGACACTTGGACCGTTGGCATAATCCAGAACCTAGAACAGAAACCACAACACCTCCAATAAAATTATATTACAAATCAACCATGCACAGTGAACATATAAAAGAGGAAAGAATAATGAAAGAAATAATCCGTAAAGGAGTAAAAAACACTACTCCTAACCAAAACATAAACCTGATAATATTCTACAAAACCAAGAAGACTTTAGAAATCCTTATCAAAAACAGCCCGAAGCCGACGGAGAACCCTCTTCAGCAGTCAAGCGTTGTATACATGTACACTTGCCCCCACGAAGGATGTAACCTTCAATCTAAGTACATAGGTATGACATCGACCAAGCTGACGAGGCGTTTGACATGCCATCTTCAATCCGGTGCCCCTAGGAATCACATGAGACAAGCCCATGATATCACTCTAACAAGAGAAATGTTGAACAAGAATACCTGCATAATAGACAAAACCCAAGATGCAAGAAGATTACAAATTCTTGAGGCAATTCACATAAGAATAGAACAACCTACCATGAACACCCAAATCACGGAACTATTTACTCTACCCACCATGAGAGTAAGGACAAGACCAGAACATAACAATGCCAACACAGAAGACAATGTCCAACATAATAGGCCAATTACACTGGATTAATCTTTGTGTTTAGATAGGAGCTGCCTCGTATGGGCCAATAACCCTTCTGCAGTTACCTCTATGTTTCACCTCACATTTATCCCTTATGTATCCCCCCATGTTTTCACCTTTATTGTATTATCACCTGACCCAGTGCGGGTATAAAATCAACCAGCATTGTAAGATCTGTTCACTTGAGAATGAACCATGGAGGTTCGAAACGTTGTGCAAATTGTATAAATATGTGTAATACACTCTATAGTAAATCACTTCTTTTCTTCACCTTAAAAGTACGAAAATGAGTTTTGGAGAACTCCTATTTCAACTAAGCCCTGATGCTAAGAAAATATTTACAGGGATAGAAGCCCTAAACCAGAAAATAATAAATACAGAATATGCGGTCATATTCAATGAAACATGTTTGAAAGAAAACCTGCTGCAAGTACACAACAATATATTATATATATATATATATATATATATATATATATATATATATATATATATATATATATATATATATATATATATATATATATATGCGGAAAATCCACAGAGAAATATGAAATGAGGTGAACGTTTCGGCTTTGTTAAAGCCTTTGTCAACACCAGACTGACTAAGGAGAAGGGGGGAAGATATATAGGCCGACACCTGACCACCCCAACCAAAACATAAACCTGATAATATTCTACAAAACCAAGAAGACTTCAGAACTCCTTATCAAAAACAGCCCGAAGCCGACGGAGAACCCTCTTCAGCAGTCAAGCGTTGTATACATGTACACTTGCCCCCACGAAGGATGTAACCGTCAATCTAAGTACATAGGTATGACATCGACCAAGCTGACGAGGCGTTTGACATGCCATCTTCAATCCGGTCTATATATAATCCGGTCGGCCTATATATCTTCCCCCCTTCTCCCTTCTCCTTAGTCAGTCTGGTGTTGACAAAGGCTTTAACAAAGCCGAAACGTTCACCTCATTTCATATTTCTCTGTGGATTTTCCGCATAAAATGATCAGTGTTTTGTGATCGTCAATTGCATATATATATATATATATATATATATATATATATATATATATATATATATATATATATATATATATATATATATATATATATATATATATATATGTCGTACCTAGTAGCCAGAACTCACTTCTCAGCCTACTATTCAAGGCCCGATTTGCCTAATAAGCCAAGTTTTCCTGAATTAATATATTTACTATAATTTTTTTCTTATGAAATGATAAAGCAACCCTTTTCTCTATGTATGAGGTCAATTTTTTTTTATTGGAGTTAAAATTAACGTAGATATATGACCGAACCTAACCAACCCTACCTAACCTAACCTAACCTATATTTATAGGTAAGGTTAGGTTAGGTAGCCAAAAAAAGCTAGGTTAGGTTAGGTAGGTTAGGTAGACGAAAAAACATTAATTCATGAAAACTTGGCTTATTAGGCAAATCGGGCCTTGAATAGTAGGCTGAGAAGTGCGTTCTGGCTATTAGGTACGACATATATATATATATATATATATATATATATATATATATATATATATATATATATATATATATATATATATATATATATATGTCGTACCTAGTAGCCAGAACGCACTTCTCAGCCTACTATGCAAGGCTCGATTTGCTTAACAAGCCAAGTTTTCCTTAATTAATATATTTTCTCTATTTTTTTCTTATGAAATGATAAAGCTACCCATTTCATTACGTATGAGGTCAATTTTTTTTTATTGGAGTTAAAATTAACGTAGATATATGACCGAACCTAACCAACCCTTCCTAACCTAACCTAACCTATCTTTATAGGTTAGGTTAGGTTATATAGCCGAAAAAGTTAGGTTAGGTAGGTTAGGTAGTCGAAAAAACATTAATTCATGAAAATTTGGCTTATTAAGCAAATCGGGCCTTGCATAGTAGGCTGAGAAGTGCGTTCTGGCTATTAGGTACGACATATATATATTTATAAAGCTAGACATACTATGCATGACAATGCTGGCACGCCCATCATGCCACATCTACTCACTCAACGTTAAAATAAAGATTAACCGGCTGGTTTCGAAACCCTCATGAATATCGGAGTTCATTAACAGAGATAACGTAATATTTATCCGAACTTCGGAAACTAATTCAATGTTGCCAAATCCAGCTATGATTTAGTTACCAAAATAGGCGGTGACCTCGGCCAGATACGAGAGCGCAGGCTTCTAATGTTGGTAGTATTCACCACCACGTTTCTCTCTAGTTTGGCAATATTTGTGGAGGCTTTACTCACCTTTATAAATTTGTATTTACTTCATAAAGTATATTGTTTATTGGAGTTTGTCCTTTCGCTTTTGTCTAATTTGGAATGAGACTTTCAGGTGCGTGTGTCAGTCTGAGGTGGTCTGTACATCTGACACACCCTGTCACTGTACATCTGACACACCCTGTCACTGTACATCTGACACACCCTGTCACTGTACATCTGACACACCCTGTCACTGTACATCTGACATACCCTGTCACTGTACATCTGACACACCCTGTCACTGTACATCTGACACACCCTGTCACTGTACATCTGACACACCCTGTCACTGTATATCTGACACACCCTGTCACTGTACATCTGACACACCCTGTCACTGTACATCTGACACACCCTGTCACTGTACATCTGACACACCCTGTCACTCTGCATCTGACACACCCTGTCACTCTACACCAGACTCCCACTGTCACTCTACACCTGACACACTCTGTACCCAATTGAGCCAAATTGATATTACAGTCTATTTGTGCTTTCGGAAAACCTGCCCACCAGTCAATCCAAGTAAGAGCCGGTACCCAAGAACTGAACCTCAACCTTCGCCAGCACAGATGGATACACTACTACATGGTTTCTGCCCCTCGCCCACCCCCAACCCTCCCCATCTCCCCACTGAAGGTAACACTAAAGGAAACAGGAAAAAAAAACAAAGACAATCAAGAAGGGCCATTCCCCAGCTGTTGATAATTAGCTACGAAGACTGAGGGAACTGGAGGAATGATTGGGGAGAACTGGAGGAATGATTGGGGGAACTGGAGGAATGATTGGAGAAGCTGGAGGAATGATTGGGGGGAACTGGAGGAATGATTGGGGGAACTGGAGGAATGATTGGGGGAGCTGGAGGAATGATTGGAGGAGCTGGAGGAATGATTGGGGGAACTGGAGGAATGATTGGGGGAACTGGAGGAATGATTGGGGGAACTGGAGGAATGATTGGAGAAGCTGGAGGAATGATTGGGGGGAACTGGAGGAATGATTGGGGGAACTGGAGGAATGATTGGGGGAGCTGGAGGAATGATTGGAGGAGCTGGAGGAATGATTGGGGGAACTGGAGGAATGATTGGGGGAACTGGAGGAATGATTGGGGGAACTGGAGGAATGATTGGGGGAACTGGAGGGATGATTGGGGGGAACTGGTCCCATCACACACACACTCATGCACGCACGGACGCACGCAAGTTTGGCCTCCATTTTTTGGGGGGATTGTCTTTTGTAGACAGCTTCGTGGGAGAACCCGCCTTACCTCCACCAAAACACTTTTTTCTGGTTTTTGTTTTGTTTGGTGGGGAATATTTTATTGTTTTTTATTATTTCGAACAAGTTAGGCAGCGTGAGGCAGCTTGGAATTCGCGTTTTATATGCAAATTGCCATTCTTGTTTTAGCCCCCCCACCCCCCCCCCTCCCCCCTCCCCCCTCCCCCCCCCCCCTCCACTCCTTTACGAATTTCCTGCTGGATTTTTGTAATTGTTTTAGAGATGTTCCATTTTGGATAATGTTGTTACTTCGTATGATGGTGTGGTGTGTGTAGGTGCCTGGAGTGTGGGGGTGTGTGGGGGGGAAGAATTTGTAAGTGGGGGAGAGTGTATGCACATGGGTTTGTGGTGGAGGAACGTGCATAAGGGTGTAGGAATGAGGGGGGAGAGTGCACGGGGGTGTAGGAATGAGGGGAGAGTGCACGGGGGTGTAGGAATGAGGGGGAGAGTGCACGGGGGTGTAGGAATGAGGGGGGAGAGTGCACGGGGGTGTAGGAATGAGGGGGAGAGTGCACAGGGGTGTAGAAGGGGGAAGGAAAATGAACAGGGATGGGAGAGGAAGAACGTTACAGTGCAGCGACCTGTCGCAGGTGTTCTGTCCGATGTCTGACTTGAGATGTCATACAGAATAATTTCCGACACTAGACAGGCAGACTTATCTACCTGTCTAGTGTGTGGGAACCTTTTTCTTGCCCGGTCATCTTAAATTTAGAACGTTCTGGCCTTCATGTGTGCTTTTAGAGACACGAAAGGTAACTCTTAAGAAACCATCTAGGTGGATCCAACACCATCTAGGTGGATCCAACACCATCTAGGAGGATCCAAAACCATCTAGGTGTGTCCAACACCATCTAGGAGGATCCAAAACCATCTAGGTGTGTCCAACACCATCTAGGAGGATCCAAAGCCATCTAGGTGGATCCAACACCATCTATGTGGATCCGAAACCATCTAGGTGGATCCAACACCATCTAGGAGGATCCAAAACCATCTAGGTGGATCCAACACCATCTAGGAGGATCCAAAACCATCTAGGTGGATCCAACACCATCTATGTGGATCCGAAACCATCTAGGTGGATATAAAACCATCTAGGAGGATCCAACACCATCTAGGAGGATCCAACACCATCTAGGAGGATCCAACACCATCTAGGAGGATCCAACACCATCCAGGTGTGTCCAACACCCTCTAGAAGGATCCAACACCATCTAGGAGGATCCAAAACCATCTAAGAGGATCCAACACCAACATACTTGACTTTATACGCCGTCATACTTGACGTGACATACGCCGAGAGGTGGATCCTATTTCTTCGTAAAACACTGCTTTAGTTCAGGGCTAAAGCTTACGAGTTATTGTTGTTGTTTAAGATTCGCTACCTGGAACACAAAATGTTCCAAGTAGCACGGGCTATGATGAGCCCGTAGTGGACTGTGATTATATATAGCTTACGAGTTGGTTAGAAGCACTTGTTTGGCTATAATAACCCTCCAGGAGTTAATAAATAAATATTACACTCAAAACTAGACCAAATATCTAGAGCTCGCAAGCTTGTGAGCAAGTCGATATGCTTCTTGATTGGCCAGAGGTTTCCAGGTGTGACATTTCGACTAATCAGATGATTAGTCGAAATCATACTAATCCCTGTGTCGTCCCAACCCTGATTAGGTGATTCAGTCGCGAGAATGGACAGGTTAGGGAGTGTTTAGTCATCGTTTTACAAGTACAGTGAACACATACAGTAAATATTGCCATGTCTTAACTGTTTAAGATTGTTATATCTTAACTGTTTAAGATTGTTATATCTTAACTGTTTAAGATTGTTATAAGCAGAAATGGATTATATTGGTTATAGGGTGAAGTGAGGAGACTCCCATACGAGGTTACTAAGCATCTTGGAAGTGAATGAGAGAGAGAGAGAGAGACAGAGAGACAGAGAGAGAGAGAGAGAGAGAGAGAGAAAGAGAGAGAGAGAGAGAGAGAGAGAGAGAGAGAGAGAGAGAGAGAGAGAGAGAGAGAGAGAGAGAGAGAGAAAGAGAGAGAGAGAGAGAGAGAGAGAGAGAGAGAGAGAGAGAGAGAGAGAGAGAGAGAGAGAGAGAGAGAGAGAGAGAGAGAGAGAGAGAGAGAACACTAGCGATAATGACTGACACAATACACACACACTGGATCAAACAATTACTCAACCGACGAAATACAAACATTAATGCGACTGACGTCATATTATATACGCCCTCGGATTGGCCAATGAGATAGCCATTTCGGTTGCAATTTACTTTCCAAACACGCCTTTGATGCTTTGCCACGGCTCAAAACGGAAGGGAATATTTGTCAAATGAATTTCTGATCAAATGAACATTTATTAATCAATCAGAGACTTGAAATTGGATGACGTCATTCAATTAGAACACTGACGTGCTAATTGCATATTCAGAGCTAATTTGCTGTAGAATTTGTATTAAAATGTGTTTTTATTAATTTATTGAAAAATTTCATTTTTATGAACTTAATGTCTTGTAGTTTGTGGTTGAGATATGCAGGTGTTAAGTAAGAGGGAGAGAGGGAGGGGTCAAAGAATAGGAAAGGGTGGGATGGACACTTCAAGAGGGAAGGACATTGAGGGAGGGAGAAAGAGGGAGAGAGGGAAGGAAGGACTGGAGGCCGGCCAGACACTGAGGGCGATGATGTCGTTTGGCCGTTTGGATATGACAAAGGGGATACTAAAAGTATCAACACAAGACAGAACACGAAACAATATGTATAAATTGGATAAGTTTAGATTTCGGAAAGACCTGGGTAAATACCTTTTAATTCATGTATGTCTTCTCTATGTTTTGCAATATCACCAATTTCTTCATCCTTTATTGTTCTTGAAGTCCTCCTCCTCAGTAATGAGAGATACTGACCTAATGTATATATGGACGTGTCATTAGGCCCTCAATTAACATGGGATTTTTCTAGTGTCTAGTTCC
>NC_091169.1:37539474-37571974 GCF_040958095.1 Procambarus clarkii
GAAAATATTTGCATCGATTTAAAATTGAAAAAATGTTAGATTTTTACGTCATACAAAATGTCAGGAAATATGTATTAATTTGGGGTAAAAAGTACATTCCATACATATACTACGTATGTAACTATTCCATGCAAAGTGTATATGTACCCATATACATGTTTGTAAATACATATGTATATACCACACATATTTACCAAGTATATGTATCGTGAGGGCACACCATATCTCTATATACCTCTGTATACAATATATATTATGCTTTAATTTAATACCTATATTCAGCAAGCTTACCACAATCAAGAGAAGAGTTATATGAAGTAGTTAGGTTAATAGGGAGGGCAAATAGACTACAACAGACACAAGACAACCACAGAATCTAGATTACCTCAGATATTAGACTCACAGAGTTAGACATAAGTTACAGCTATGGCCCTGTTCCAGCTAATTTCCACATTAATAAAATAATATTTGTATCACTCTTGCCTTTGCCATTTCTTGCATACGCTTTGGTTTAATGAACCTGGTTCTCAGAATCCTCTATGGTTTATATATATATATATATATATATATATATATATATATATATATATATATATATATATATATATATATATATATATATATATAATGTTGTACCTAATAAGTTGCCTAGCAAGCCGAATTTTCTTGAAATATTATATGTTTTTTCTTATGGAATGATTAAGCTTTCCATTCCATAAAATACTATTTTATTATTTATAATTTTAATAAAAACTAAAATAAATTTGATCAAACCTAGCATATCCAACCTAATTTAATCTATCTTAATATAACATAACTTAGTCAGTAATTAATGTTCGTTATGTAATATAATAATATGAATTGGAATGAACCAAATTGGAAAGAAATATTTTCAAATAACAAAAATCACTTTGCTTGCTAGGCAACTTGGGCCTTGCATACTATTAGCCCAAGTAGTGTGGTTCGGGCTATTTGGTACGACATATATATATATATATATATATATATATATATATATATATATATATATATATATATATATATATATATATATATATATATATATATAAAGGTTTGTATATCTCCTTGAAAGACAGGCTCCTTATTTATATTTTATAGCCTTTCCTTAGCGGTGGTGGTGTGGTGTCACCAATATCTACTAATGTAGGAGAAATACTTGACTACTACCACCACCACCAGCACCACCAGCACCACCACCATCACCACCACCATCACCACCACAACAACGGTGTACCCAGCATGTAGGTGGAGTATGTGGCTGCCTCTCGGCACTTTAATATATTTTTATAATCAAAATATTATTAATAATAATATAAATATATAAACTTAGCTGTAATAGCAACAGTAGTAATAATAATAACGACAAATTATGCTAATAATTTGTCGTTATTATTTTTTAATAAATAATATTTTTTTTACCGTTACTAAAATAGCAACAGCAGCATCAGTTAATTATTATAAACATTAATAATTATAAATAACAAAATATATATTTGAAGGAAATATAGTAAATAGTGGTTTTTAATATAATAAAAATAATACTAAAATTAAATAAAAGCTTAAAGATAATACGATAGGGAAAATGAGTAGTGGGTATGCGGACGAAACAGCCACATCACCCTGCTTGCTTCGTTGTGTTCACTGGTGTTCACAATTTATATTTCTATGATAATAGTGTTTCTATTGTAATATTATTATTAAGATATTTCACGGTCATGATTAGCCTCAGTTATGGCTCGAGTAGTCTTTTTGCACATTTGCACCTTCCACTTCCCCACCACCCCCTCTTTCTCTGTTCCATTTTAGTGCTCTCTCTCGTCTCTCTTGCTTTGCTCTTTTTCATTCTCTCTCTCTCTCTCTCTCTCTCTCTCTCTCTCTCTCTCTCTCTCTCTCTCGCTCTCTCTGTATTCTAAAAGTTTTACAGATTTGTTGAAGCTGATTCATTTGATGTTAATGCAGTTGTTGATGCAAACACATTTGTTGATGCTAATGCATTTGTGGAGGCTGATACATTTGTTGAAGCTTGCTACTTTTTTTGAAGCTGACGCATTTGTTGAAGCCGCTGCATATGTTGTAGCTTACTCATTTGTTAAAGCTGACGCATTTGTTCATGCTGGCATATCTGTGAAAGCTGATGCATTAACTAAAGCGGACGCATTTCTTAATGCTGACGCGCTTTTTTGTTGATGCATTTGCTAAAACTAATTCCTCTTACTTGTAGCTAACACATTGGCTAAATCTGTTACACTTAAAGCTGACCCACTTCTTGAAGCTTACATCTTTTATAAGAAAAGGTACCATGCTAAAGCTGGTACCCCCAGGAACGGATATCAAATCTCGCTTGACTGAGGCTAGTCTCTTGGCTGGAGTTTCGAGGCGAAAACATCGCTTGTAAGTCGATTATTTGCACATTCCGTGATCTATGCTGCTTTCTTTCTATGCTCGAGTAGGCTTTTGAAACCATTTTTTCTGTATTTCTCCAAGAGGAAGATCTCTGGCATATAGCTCGTCAGATGATCTATTTATTGTACATTAAATATCATGCTCGGTGTCAGGTGTAGAATCTTGCAAGTTTAATTTACGTACTAAAATCATATCTTACTTAATCACCTTCTGATATAAAGGAATTGATACGGTCGGATCTTTTAGACACTGCATAAGATTTTTTTGGTTACATAGCCCTATGTCCTCGCTGTGACCCTTCCCCATTGCTCTGTTATCAACCAGTAGAGCTTTTTATTTTTTCTACTAACTTAGTTAAGCATATCTACCCTTCGTCCATGTAGTGTGGCTTGTCGCGACCGTTGCCTGCTGCCTGCTGTTCGCTCACCCAACCTCTGCTCTAGATTAGCTGATGCTGTGTTATTTTTCCGAGTATAATAATTAATTGCTTTTTTTCTCCCCCTCTCTCTCTGGTAGTACAATTCTTACGTATCCACCACAACGCATGGAAGCAGATTGGCTGGAAGAGAGAAGAGGAAGGATCTCTCTGTTCTGTTGGATTTTTAACACTTCTTTTCACTTACCCTAAACACTTCTCTTCACTTCTCTCTTTTTATTTTTCTTACATCTTGCAAATAAGTTTCTTTTCAGTTTTGTCAACAGAGTTTTTCAGTTTGTATCTCCTTTTGTGAAAGGATCTGATCCTTGCTGGTTACATAGCACTTTATATATAATTTGCTGTAGTTGTTTACTGTAGCAAGGGCTGATTGGTGTGGACTAGCGAAGCTCGTCATATGTAATAACAAGTCCTCTTTGATCCTAACACACTTAACCAATCATGGCATCATTGGCATTAAATATTAACAAAGTCATTTTTAAGGCATGAAACCAATGATGATTAACTTAAATAGGGTTCCCCACTCATTGTGTTCATTATGACCCAGTTAGAAGTGCATACATCCTTGTCCTCTCACTTGTGTTAGTGGATTTATGAAGGAGGAGAGTTTGCATCCTTCAACTCATACACAAGCACAGTGTGGGCCCCATACAGTATACAGCAGTGGTTTGGGTTTGTTTGCTGCCAAACACCAGATTGTATCTTTCAAAGATACATATAGTTAAAATTTAATCGCCCCCCTTCCGTTTCAAACGTTAATAAATATATCAGAATATAATTGTAATTAAAACACAATGTATTTATAAGTTACTTAACAACATTAATAATAATAAACTAATAATAATAATAATAATAATAATAATAATTTTAATAATAATACATACGATATATATTAATACTCTATAATATATGCGATATATATTAATAATTAATAATAAATACGATATATAATAATAATTAACAATACGATATATATATTAAAAATTAATAATACAATATATATTAGCAATAAAAATACAATATATATTAATAACAATAAATATACAATATATATTAATAACAATAAAAATACAGGAACAGAAATATCGAAATATAAATAAAATAAATGAAACAAAGTGGTTTTTCTTTTATCAATATAATTATTTGTATTATTTTCTTACTCATTTCATGTTTACTTTTACTCTGACGTTCATAAGTTAGAACTGCACTTTTCTCTACAAATAACACATGAATTAGAAAATAAAATTACGCTTAATATATAATAATACAAATGATTTTGATAAACTATTGATAAATGGAAAACCTCTTCCTTCGTGTCTACTATCACCTGAAATATGCGACAGACTTCGTTGCATGAAGGTCATCGATTAGATAAGATTGTATCAAAAGTCTTTAAATAACAAATAAGACACACAGCTTCGCCTTCCACTCCATTCATGCTTATCTTATGTTCCTCTCCTAGTGTGTGTGTGTGTGTGTGTGCGTAAGTGTGTGTGTGTGTGTATGTGTGTGTGTGTGTGTGTGTGTGTGTGTCCGTCCTTCATGTTCATACTTATTTTCAGCCTTATGTGTTGACAGGTAAATGTGTTAAGTGACCAGGAGCTTCTTCGTATGTCTTCTCCCCTTCGTCATATCCGGATGTTTTAAGTGAGCTCTGGGTTCGACTCGAATATGAGTCTCCCCATCTCACTGTGCGATGCAGTTTCTTCCATCTAAGTGGCCCTGTTCGTCTCCTCAAGTTTGAAACAGGCTTACCTACTGCTGATCAAGTCACAATTTTGAACGGAATGCAGCAGTGGATGAATCACGAGTTACTGTTCAAATGTTGCATTTCAGACCCACTTCTGAGTCCATAGCCCTGAATCGGAAGCCTTTGGCATATGGGATATGAAGTCTTAAATCACTTCATGGTGTAGTTCTCTGCTAACTACCCGTCACCGGTACTCATTAATGGCGACTATTGTCTTACCTCCTCAATGCTGACGAACGGCCCTTGTTGGCTGCTGATCTCCATTATCAGAACTGATTAACATTTATATCAGCTTGTCTGGGATGTTGCATTATCTTTGCTATACTGCTGAGAGTCAGATATTAAAGATATTTCAAGATCAACTCCTATGATTCGTAGGGTATTAATCTCGTAAGGCATAGTTCACTTCACCCCAACCTTCTTTCTCCACAGACAACCAGAGAACGCGCGCGCGCACACACACATACACACACACACACACACACACACACACACACACACACACACACACACACACACACACACACACACACACGTAGGTGGGTACATAATGCCGAATGCATAGCGCTCTGGGATCGTAGTCCTAAGGGCCCGGGTTCGATTCCCGGTCGAGTCCAAAAAAAATTGGACAGAGTTTCGTTCACCTGATGCTCCTGATCTCCTAGTAGTAAATAGGTATCTGGGAATTAGACAGCTGCTTCGGGCTGCATCCTGGGGGCGTGTGCAGGAGTGTGTGTGTGTGTGTGTGTGTGTGTGTGTGTGTGTGTGTGTGTGTGTGTGTGTGTGTGTGTGTGTGTGTGTGTGTACTATTTGTTCTTGCGGGGGTTGAGCTCTAGCTCTTTGGTCGTGTGTGTGTGTATGTGTGGTGTGTGAAATATGTAGACAAGATAGAAGAAAAATAGGTCAGGAGTCAGTACATTAGACAACCGATATATAGCAAGGCAGAGTCCAAGAGCTAAGAGCTCGATCCTGCATGCACAAAATAGTAAAATACAAATCATAAACACACACACTGGTGTACACCAAAGAGAAAATGTTCTCGTCGCGAGAACTTCGCACCCTTGACAGTCCAACATGAAAATATAATCCACGAAGCACAGACAACATAACAGCAGTCGTATCCTAATACAAGACAGGAGTGAGACACAACACAGAATGTCATATTCACAAGCATTGGACGAAGGACATTCTGGTCTGAATGAGTGCCGGCAGATCTCGACTATGGTCTGCCGGCACTCATCTCTCCCTCAACCACAGTAATTAAATTCCTTGAAACTCTACAAGACACAGCAATGAAGAGCATCACCCTGGCACCTAAATGGATTAAACCCAGACATTTATTGCTGGGAACAAACCTCCAATCATTTGTCAGTAGATCTCTAGGAACATCTTTAGCCATCAAAAAGACCCCGGATGCAGCTTCTAAAACAAAACAAGACACTCGTTCGCATCTCTCTGGACCCAAACGTACTCAGTAACTATAAAACTTGGATGACCGCTTAATTAACCTTTTCACGGGTATAATATCCTACAAAAATTAACACCTTCTTTATCCGTTTCGGACAATAAGACATTCTCACCATGAGCTTCTCTTCCTGCGTCTGAACCTACCGAAAAAAAGGAAATACATCTCTAACAGTCCTCAAAAACCAAAAGCAACGCTTCACAAATTTAAGGATGGAAACCGGAATCGAAAGGCAAGAAAACTTCATCCCAAGGGGAATGCATCTCATAGCCTCTGAAAATATAAAATAGCTGGCACTTGTCGTCACATCCAGTCTTTCTCTAGTATGAGAGAAAGATCACATCAGCGAGGTACGTGAATGACGTGGTATTTCAGGGCACTAGATAGAACCGACGTAAGATGGGTATTCTGTACACTTTACACAACCTACGTAAAAGAGGCATTCTGCACATTTAACAGAACCTATGTAATAGTTACGGACATTTAACAAAATCTATGACTGCCAAGCATCTGTGTGGGAGTTCGTACATCTTGAAACATAAACAAACTCGATAGATTCCATAAATATGCCTCAAGAATGTCAACGCAAATAATAGAACCGATTTATAAAAACATTTTAAAGAACTGAAATCGCCAACTCTAGAGAAATGAAGAAGGATCAAGGGATACAACGACCAAGATATTGAAAGAAACTGCTAAGTGGACAGCTGTAATGTGCTTATTATGCAAAGAATATGATCTAAGTGATATTAACTGGACACTTCAGACATGAGTAACTGGGATACCCCCACTCACCTAGCACGAGGAACGCCTATTAGGCAGTTAACGCCTATTAGGCATGGACCTATTTGAGAAGTTTCGTTGAGATTCGGACAAGTTTCATCAGTAAGTAATGGTCATTTTTAGAGATAATGGATTGAAGCCGATAGAGTTATATCTAGAAAAGTGTATTAATCCTATTGAAAAAAAATGTGGGTAAATTACTTTATCGTAGAAAAGTGCCATGTAGTGAGAATAAGTTCCATAGTGAGGATAAGAATTGACCTCATAGAGTGAACACTTTATCAGATAACATAATGCCGTTATTTGAAGAAATAAATTCATCAAATCAATCACGCTATAAATTATTGTCACTAGGGTAAATTATATATCAAGCCATTTTACAGTGCTAGTCACCATTTGGCTGACATGGAATATGTGAAGAGAAAAATACTCAATAACGTTTGCAACACCCGTCAGACCAAAGGTGGAATATGCAGCGGCTGTTTCTTACCTTCACATGAGGATCTTTATGAACAAACTAGAAAGAGGAGCTCTATGAGAGGCTTCCAAACCGGTTTTGGAACCTTAAGATATATTAGAGAGGGAGGTAAAAAAAATTATGAACTGACCTCCCTAGAAGAAACAAAAACAAACGAGGGGAGATATGATAAATACTTCTAAATAAAACACGAAATATGAAAATATGAATCAGAAAAGGATGATTAATCCAGCCACAGATACAGGATTAAATGTGTATCCTCACCTTGTGTGTTGTCGCCTTGTGGATCATTCTACAAGACGATGGCTTGTGTGGAACAACAGGGAGCAGGAACACACACACACACACACACACACACACACACACACACACACACACACACACACACACACACACACACACTTGTGTATTGGTAGTAGTGGCCTCAGACGACCATGAACTGTGTAGCACTCACTGTGTGAGTCTGTGTAGCTGGGTGGGACTTCCTACACCACCTCTGGCCTACCGACATGTATTCTCATTCCAATATGAAAATTTGTGTACCGTTGTGTACCGTCTTGCAATGTACCCTGTTCCTCGGTGTACCCTACGCTGTTGTGTACCCTGCTTTGTAGTGCACCCTTCCACGTGCCGTACCCTACCTATGCTGCATTTTGTCCTGTGTTGTTCCCTGCATCCAGTTGTAATCCCTCCAGTGGTGTTCACTACTCATTAAGGTTAAATGGTCATTAACCATAACAGGGTTTGTAGTGCTAGTTATTGTTCACAATATTTCCTGTTATTCTTGGGGTCCTCTGGTGTTCACTGTTCACTAGCATTCGATAATCTGTTGTTCTTTTGATGAGATGAGGAACTACAGATGGTTATGTAGAAGATTGTTCACTGAAGTGATGCTTAGCCCAGCACGGGATAATGTGTTATCAAGTTCTCTGAGCCTTCTGTGGGATACGTGGGATAGGTCACCTGGGATAGGTCACCACAGGATACATATATGTACCATCTCTGCGATCTCAGTTCTGTTCTCAGTACTGTCTAATGTTTCCTGTTCTATTCCTCGCATTCCCTTGTGTCCATTGTATTTCATAGTCCTCTATTCTCTAATTGGTTCTGTGTTGTGTGGTACAGTGTTCTTTAGCATTCAATGTTTTCTAGTGAATGATATGGTAAATGTTTGTTCTACAGTGTTCTACAGCACTAGTGAACAGAAGAAGATTGTCTTTATCGTGTTTTTTTAAGTTCACTGTTCCCCAGTGTTCATTGACAGCAATGTTCAATACTGAATAATGTTCAGAGTCATCATATTGTTCTTCTCCTTCAGGCGTCCAGTTCTGCCCATATAAGAGAAGCTACTTGTCTCCACCTGTATCTTTATCTGTAGTGTCTTTGGCTGTATCCCCCCCCCCAGCTCATGTATCCCTAATCTCATGTGTACAGCTACTTCGTGTAATCCCCCCCCCTCCCCCTTTCCCTCCTCCCCCTCCCACCTTGCATGTGTACCATTACAGTCAATAATAGACCTTTCCCCTCCTGTTTAATGCCTTGCCTGTCATGTTCCTATATACGTTAATCTATTAAATTAACTGCCTAATGGAATACATACAGTTTCCTGGCTATTGTGTGACCTCTGACCTCTTATCTAGAGTGAATCCTGTCTTATATTGAACCCTTATCTAGAATGGGTCGTGATCTATGAGCTTTGATCTATATTGGACTTTCAACTGTAATTGTTACTGACCTGTAGTGGTCCTATTAAGGACACTGACCTGTAGTGGTCCTATAAAGGACACTGACCTGTAGTGGTCCTGTAAAGGACACTGACCTGTAGTGGTCCTATAAAGGACACTGACCTGTCGTGGACCTATAAAGGACACTGACCTGTTGTGGTCCTACAAAGGACACTGACCTGTAGTGGTCCTATAAAGGACACTGACCTGTAGTGGACCTATAAAGGACACTGACCTGTAGTGGTCCTATAAAGGACACTGACCTGTTGTGGTCCTACAAAGGACACTGACCTGTAGTGGTCCTATAAAGGACACTGACCTGTAGTGGTCCTATAAAGGACACTGACCTGTTGTGGTCCTACAAAGGACACTGACCTGTAGTGGTCCTATAAAGGACACTGACCTGTAGTGGTCCTATAAAGGACACTGACCTGTAGTGGTCCTATAAAGGACACTGACCTGTAGTGGTCCTACAAAGGACACTGACCTGTAGTGGTCCTATAAAGGACACTGACCTGTAGTGGACCTTGACCTGTAAGGGACACTGACCTGTTGTTTCTCTTAAACTTGTTTTATATTAGGAGAGAAGCAACAGATCATCATTACTCCCTCAACTAAGATGCCTCTATACCTCTCCTCTGTTACGATGCCTCTATACTTTCCCTCCGCTACGATATCTCTATTCCTGCCTTCAACTAAGATGCCTCTATACCTCTCCTTAGCTACGATGCCTCTATACCCCCCCCCCCTTTATCTAAGACGACCCTCCATCCCCGCAGCTAAGATGCCTCTCAATTTATTATCCGAGACTCCTAAACAATCCAGAAATATCATTAGACGTTCTGCAGGAGAAACGAAGTCTTTAATCGATAGCAAGAAAATCTCATAAACCTCACGTGATATCTCATTCTCTGGTCATGAAGCCGTTTCTTTGACTTAGTGGTGAATTATTGTCTACTTTGAGTGAGGTCGCGTCTATCATGATCTATCGGGCAAGATCTCGGTTCTCGACCCTTAACACTTATCTATCTGTACACGACACTTTGGTTCACTATTTTTGTTTTTTAGTGAAGGTCATCTCATGTGTGATATTTCTGTTATATAATGTGCTATTTTGTGTTATCTGTATCTGATATCTGGCTCTTGTACAGGACAAAAGAGCTATGCTTTTTTTTCCCCCACTCCTCATATTATTTCTGTTATTCTTAACCTCTTGCTCCTCCTGTCTGCACCTTCTTCCTTGTCCTCTTCTTCTGAAACTTCTCCTCCTCCTGTTCTTCCTCTTTTCTCCTCTGCAACAGTCCGGGATGACGGCCTTGCTCTTTAATTTTCCAGGCAATCTGCTTCTATGCGCCGAGGTGGATGTGGAAAAATTGGGAAGGTGGCAAAATCCATGCCCTGATGATGGATCTGGACGTGGGCATCTGCTCTGAAGTGGAGAAGAAGCAGAAGAAGAAGTTGCTGCTGGATTACCTCGCTGACAACCTCAAACATCACAACTGGTGGGCTTACAGATACTTCTTCTGTGAACTGCTGGCCTTTCTCAACGTTGTGGGTAAGGACAGATGATCTTTGTGTTGTGTTCTCTCTCTCTCTTGCAGCCTCATGTGGTGAGTAGGTCTACACGTGATACCTCCGTCGACTCGCCCCTTCTCAGCACTGCCTACACACTTCTTGCGAAGAAAAGACCCCCCCCTACGGTCTTCTCTAGATCCCTACCTTCTTCATACACTGCGTGAAGAGTGGGGTAGGCCTACACGAAATACCTCCCTGAGTGCAAGCCTTGTATTGATTGCACCTGTAGGCCTACAAGAGACCTACCGGCTCCCCACTTTTTCGTACGAGAATTCGTTTATATATGAATATTTAATGTATTCATATAGCAATTCCCCGAAGCCCTCTCTATCTCTTCCTTCATCCTCCCCTCCCCCCCCCCCCCATGCCAAGGTCCCCTCCTAACCATCAAAATTTATAAAAAACATATTTCAGTTATAAGAATCATCCTCATCTCAAGAGAGACTTCCTGTGATACTAAATATATGAAGTCAAAATTTATGAAAAAAAAAATTAAGAATGTTTTACACGGTTTGCTAAACAGTGTGAGGATGAGGAAGAGTCATTTTGGTATTTTTGAGTAACTGAAACCTTTATTACCTCTTGGATCTAGTGGTACTTTTTGGTGCTTTAGTTTTTGTGGCGAATAACGATTGAAAAAATAACTATGGAAACAGGGTTATTGATTTTTGGAGCCGGTTTGGCGGGTGATGTAAGGGGGCGTGTGATCGCTTAGTTTCAAGTATTAATTAGGCACAGATGCCTCGTACGGGCCAATAGATGCCTCGTACGGGTCAACAGATGCCTCGTATGGGTCAATAGATGTTTCGTTTGTTCCAATATATGCCTCGTTTGTTCCAATATGAGATGCCTCGTATGGGCCAATTGAGGCTGCCTCATATTGGCCAGTGGGCCGTCTGCAACTGACTTAGTTGTTATGTTCTCAGATGAAAGTCTTAAGTAGTTTATATATAAGAGTTTAAACAGCGGCAACGAGAGCTTTGAGAGTTTATGACTCAAAATACTTGAAGTAATGAAGCTGATTTTTAGAATATTAATGCTAGAGGGTATTTCTTTTGTAAGTAATGACTAATGGAAATTAGTTGTTGTAAAGTTACGTAGAAATAGTTCTCGGGAAATTCATTTGTTATGAATTAATAGTTGGCAATAGATGCGAGTTATTATAATTTCCAGGTAAATGATAACAGGGAGTTTTTGTCATAGAGTTCAGCTGTTACCAGTATTCAGGAGGGAATTATCAAGGGGAAAGCGTCAAGCCATTATGACTATATATCACTTGGAAGGGGTCAGGAATGGGATGGAAAGGGGGGGACAGGAATGGTGCCGAACCACATGTGGACAGTCGGGGATTGAACGCCGACCTGCATGAAGCGAGTCCGTCGCTCTACCGTCCACCCCAAGTGCATTGTTCAGCAGTAATTATAAGACAGTAGTTAATAGTGTCCATGTAGTACCCGCTTGATAAAATGTGTCGGTTAATGAGTCATATATAAACAGTAATTATATTTGACTGGAGAACACAAACTGGCCGTTGGTCACGCTGAGGGATCTACCAGTCACCGTTACTGTACCAGCAAATCGTTACCCTGGAAACACAAACCGAAACTGTCTCTATTTTCCGCTTGTTACAACTTGACATTTTATAATGTCATTTTTTTGTTTGATATTAATGTTGGGTTGAAAGGCGGTCGAGTGTTACATCTTGGCTTAACGTGTTTATGACGTATTAGAAC
Source organism: Procambarus clarkii (assembly GCF_040958095.1). Lineage (NCBI taxonomy): Eukaryota > Metazoa > Arthropoda > Malacostraca > Decapoda > Cambaridae > Procambarus > Procambarus clarkii. Next base: position 37,551,843 of record NC_091169.1, read on the forward strand.
GTTGTTACAACTTGCTATATTAGTTGTTATAAATGGTTAGGAGGTGTTAAAACTTGTTCGAACGTTGTACCAACGTCATAGTTTCGGTGTGTGTTTGGCGGGTACCACCTCGTTACCCACGTTTGCATTACTAAGCTGATTGTTCCCTTTGACAACGAATTAAAAATCGCTCTTATTTACCTGCAATGTAACAACCTTGAGGTGCTTCCGGGGCTCAGAGTCCTCGCGGCCCGATCGTCGACCAGGCCTCCTGGTTGCTGGACTGATCAACTAACTGGACTGATCAACTAACCTGGGCACTGAATTCCCTAACTTCACGAATGGTAGAGAACTCATGAAGACCATTCAGAGTCTCCAATTTCAAGCGTGGGTTGGACATGTATATGAGTGGGATTGGGTGGTTATAAATAGGAGCTGTCTCGTATGAGCCAATAGGTGCAGGCGAGGAGTCACAATAACGTGGCTGAAGTATGTTGACCAGACCACACACTAGAAGGTGAAGGGACGACGACGTTTTGGTCCGTCCTGGACCATTCTCAAGTCGATTCTCACAATCGACTTGTGAATGGTCCAGGACGGACCGAAACGTCGTCGTCCCTTCATTTTCTAGTGTGTGGTCTGGTCTACGAGCCAATAAGTCTTCTGCAGTTACCTTTATTCTTATGTTCAGGTTGATGGAACTCTACCTCATGACAGACGTTGCCTCGGGCAGTGTTTGATATTCATCTCTCGCCAAGGGCTTCTCCAGTGCCTGGTACAGGCATGGTGTGGGATAGCCACAGTGGCTTAGCGCTCTCTCGCTCTTGATTAATCCACACTGATTCAGATGTCTGAGCCACACACTGGAGGTGGTAGGAACGTTCATATCACACTCTGTAGGTGATGGAGGCGTTCACATCACACTCTGGAGGTGATGGAGGCGTTCACATCCCTCTCTGGAGGTGATGGAGGCGTTCACATCACTCTGGAGGTGATGGAGGCGTTCACATCCCTCTCTGGAGGTGATGGAGGCGTTCACATCACTCTGGAGGTGATGGAGGCGTTCACATCACTCTGGAGGTGATGGAGGCGTTCACATCACTCTGGAGGTGATGGAGGCGTTCACATCACTCTGGAGGTGATGGAGGCGTTCACATCACTCTGGAGGTGATGGAGGCGTTCACATCACTCTGGAGGTGATGGAGGCGTTCACATCACCCTCGGGACCTGTACTTCAAAACTAAGTGCGTGACACACAGAAGTCACAATAGCGTGATGCATCAAATGAACAAATCCACAAGGGCCGTGACGAGGGTTCGAATCTACGTCCGAGAGAATCCCAGACGCTGCCTTAATCGACTGAACTACGACATGGTAAAAGAATTGCAACCGGGTAATCCTCCTGATTTACCAACGGATCCTGCAGCCTCTCCGAGACACAAACCACGGTTTTACTCAATTCCCCCCATGCACCCGAGCTATGTCAATAGGCTGTTCTACCTCTTCGCCCTTGTAATAAAGCCTTGAAATGAAACCCTTCATTACTTTTAATGAAGTAAGGGCGAAGAGGTAGAACAGCCTATTGACATAGCTCGGGTGCATGGGGGGAATTGAGTAAAAACCTGGTTTGTGTCTCGGAGAGGCTGCAGGATCCGTTGGTAAATCAGGATAATTTCCCGGTTGCAATTCTTTTACCATGTCGTAGCTCAGTCGATTAAGGCAGCGTCTGGGATCCTCTCGGACGTAGGTTCGAACCCTCGTCACGGCCCTTGTGGATTTGTTCATTAAGTGTGTGTGTCTAGAGTGCAAAGCAAGAATGACAAGAAGATAAAGATGCTGTGCAACGTTACTCGATGTAGGGAAAAAGAGATACAAATGTTGCATCTGGGATGCTTAGGTAGAAAACGGCCGAAGCATCTATTCTCGCCTATCATAGATGTGGAGTGATAAGGGGTCTCAACTCAGGCCCGTTGTCTTCATTTACCACAACGTACAAAAATGCAATGTCCTAACCTAACTAGAAACGCACGAACAAAAGCAGTAACCCTTACCTCCTAATCTAACATTCTGATGCATAGAGAAATGGGGTTATTTTATGAGCCGCTGATTTCCATAGTACTTTGTAATTTGCAGATTGGGTACCATAAGGTACGAATTGAGAAGTATTTCTTGAGAGAACGGGTTGCTCTACTAGGCCCTTCCTCTTGAGTCATACATCAAGTGGTTTAACCCCATCAGTGGTGTCGCCGTTCTTGCTGTTATGTAGAGTGGAAAACATGTGACGGGGCGTTGATTTACAGCGGAGATAATTACACTCTTCAGCTTAGTCTCACAGATTTTAGTGTTGTTCTCGGTGATAACAAGACAACAGACATCTGGTTATGTTGTTATCAATGTTGTTATCAATGTTGTCTTGTTATCAATTATAAAAACATTATTCGAACCTGACTGTCGGAAATCAGAATGTATGAGCTTACAGGCACACCACATATTCTTTTCTTGCTGGAAGATATGCTTGACAGAAGCAAACTCACCCTTCGAAGGTATAATCATGCTTGAACAAATCCAGAAGGGCCTTGATGAGAGTTCGAACCTACGCGTTGGATGTTCCCAGACGGGCTCTACTCAATTGTACCACTAATCTAGTGGTCAATTGTACCACTAATCTAGTGGTACCCAGACGCAATCTAGTCAATTGTATTTATTTATATATAACTCTACTGTGATTGTTCTGTGTATCACATTCGTTCTCGGTGGCAGGGCTTTGAGAGTTCTCGTTTTTCCAATGTATTTGGGAGTCAGCAATCACCTGTAGGATACACGGATACATTGTATCTTGTATCCCTCGATCGTCCTCGCCCTCTCAATCAACAACACTACAACACAGGCGCGCTATGTATCCGATCAATCCAGCGAAAGATACGATTAAATCTTAAAGGAAATTTCATTGAAAACCATTCAAGCTGTTTTCAATGGAGATAATGTAATGGGGAAAAACATATGCACAACGTTGACTGGAAAAATGTTGTTGTTGTTTGGGTGAAAAATGTTAGTAATAATATTATCTGATATCCACTATTCCTCTTGGATAATATTAGGATTTATCACAATCCCTGTGTGTGTGTTGGGTGTAAAAATAGAGCCCCTCTGGTCACCCTTATGAAAGAAACCTCACTCGAACCCCCCCCCCCACTCGACCCCTCCCCCCTCACTCTACCTCCTTCACTCGACTGCCTAACTTCACCCCATTAATCCCCTCATTTGACCCCCCTCAATCCCCACACTCGACCCCCTCACTCGACCCCTCACACTCGACCACCTCACTCGACCCCCTCACTCGACCCCCTCACTCGACCCCCTCACTCGACCCCCTCACTCGACCCCTCACTCGACCCCCTCACTCGACCCCTCACTCGACCGCCTTCCAACCCAACATTAATATCAAACAAAAAAATGACATTATAAAATGAGTAACCAAGAGATTATTTTAACAGTTGATTTTCTGCTAATATAACCGAACTGCAGTTTTTTGTTTACTGCCACGAACTCATCATATTCACCATACTGGACCATCAATCAGGATCATCATCAAGACACATCACACTGGATCATCATCAAGGAACATCATGGTCCTTGTTTCATTCAGGAAAGTGTCTAGTCTATCCATTCTGGAATGTTATAAAGTAGAAACTATGAACAAAAAAAGAGGAAACTATTATAAGGCAAGAAGGAAGGTGAGGTGAGGTGAGATAGGGAAAGTGAGGTGATGTAAATAATGTAAATGTAAATACATGTAGATGTAAGTACAGCTGATGTAAACAATGTAAATTAAAGGAGAGAAAACGAAAAAACAGAAAACCAAATTATATACCTGAAGCGATAGGGTCAGGAAAGACTGAAAGAGCGTGGCAGGAGGGCAGATTATACAGAGTCCGATCACGCTCGCTATGAAGCCTAGAGCATCGGATTATATACCGTGAAAGGCAGGAATACACAGCAAAAATATCAGGGCTAAGGTCCATGTTGGAGCTTTTATGAGATCTGATTCGACGAAAATCTGTTTCGAGGGAGCCGGTCGGCCGAGCGGACAGCACGCGGGACTTGTGATCCTGTGGTCCTGGGTTCGATCCCAGGCGCCGGCGAGAAATAATGGGCAGAGTTTCTTTCACCCTATGCCCCTGTTACCTAGCAGTAAAATAGGTACCTGGGTGTTAGTCAGCTGTCACGGGCTGCTTCCTGGGGGTGGAGGCCTGGTCGAGGACCGGGCCGCGGGGACACTAAAGCCCCGAAATCATCTCAAGATAACTCCACGTCTGTGGAGAGTCGAGACAGGAAACCTTTTGGAAGAAGATCAATCTATAGGATGATTGGATTCTACAACATGACAGACGAACAGTGTCCAACACCATGGCATGTTTTGCCCAGCCATTGGCCCTGGCAGAGGTGACATTCTAATCAGTGCCAATAGGCTTTGGAAAAATTGTAGGCTGGTGTAAATGTGTACTCTATTAGCCTGGAGTTGGAAGATGAACTCGTTAATCAAATCAAAGCCCCAAGAGCAGCCAATTTCCTGTTCCAGCGCCTCGTTGTCGTGATCCAGAGAGGAAATTCCTTGTGTGTCAAGGACGTGCTTCCCTTTCCTAAGGTGCTGGAAGACTACTGAACAGCAATTTCCATACATGCAAGCGGTAATAAAATTTTATAAACTGAATAAATAAATTAGTATAAAATGAACAAATCTTCGTAAATCGTCAGTTTTACCTTTAGATAAACTAGGTTAGAGGGAGCAGCGTCCCCTTTGGCCGGGGTTCCAGTAGAGCTATAATGGGTGGTGCCGGGGTTCCAGTAGAGCTATAATGGGTGGTGCTTGGGTTCCAGTAGAGCTATAATGGGTGGTGCCGGGGTTCCAGTAGAGCTATAATGGGTGGTGCTTGGGTTCCAGTAGAGCTATAATGGGTGGTGCCGGGGTTCCAGTAGAGCTATAATGGGTGGTGCCGGGGTTCCAGTAGAGCTATAATGGGTGGTGCCGGGGTTCCAGTAGAGCTATAATGGGTGGTGCCGGGGTTCCAGTAGAGCTATAATGGGTGGTGCCGGGGTTCCAGTAGAGCTATAATGGGTGGTGCCGGGGTTCCAGTAGAGCTATAATGGGTGGTGCCGGGGTTCCAGTAGAGCTATAATGGGTGGTGCCGGGGTTCCAGTAGAGCTATAATGGGTGGTGCCGGGGTTCCAGTAGAGCTATAATGGGTGGTGCCGGGGTTCCAGTAGAGCTATAATGGGTGGTGCCGGAGGTAATACAATCACGTTAAGTAGTTCCCAGCCGGGGCCAGCCTGGCCTCATCAACACACAAAGTGAATTAAGGGAAGCTGCTCTTCCTTCAGGAGCTGTCACTATGCTGCCCTTACGCTTCAGCAGTTTGCTACTCCCAGTATTCTAAAGTTATCTTGAGTTTACCTTGATGTGGTTTATAAGATTAATATAAACCTGGTGAGAGGTTTATATTAATCTCTCTGGTTTATTGATCTCTCACCAGGCCTCCTGGTTGGTTAACTATACGCTGTTAGACTTTAACAATTCTATGACGCATTTTCTATATTGCTGCCATTGATTATAGACCTTGAGGTTATCTTGAGGTTATCTTGAGATGATTTCGGGGCTTTTTAGTGTCCCAGCGGCCCGGTCCTTGACCAGGCCTCCACCCCCAGGAAGCTGCCCGTGACAGCTGACTAACACCCAGGTACCTATTTTACTGCTAGGTAACAGGGGCATAGGGTGAAAGAAACTCTGCCTATTGTTTCTCGCCGGCGCCTGGGATCGAACCCAGGACCACAGGATCACAAGTCCAGCGTGCTGTCCGCTCGGCCGACCGGCTCCGACCTCGGAAGTACTATTCTATACTTAGCCACAGGTAATATTTTTTATTGTGTCCCTCATTTTCTCTACTTTGAGTTGTCAATAATTGTGCTCTCTGCCGTCTCGACTTATGCTGTATGCCGTCTTCACTAATGTACCTGGCGCCATCAACACTAGCTCCTGGCGCCATCAACACTAGCTCCTGGCGCCATCAACACTAGCTCCTGGCGCCATCAACACTAGCTCCTGGCGCCATCAACACTAGCTCCTGGCGCCATCAACACTAGCTCCTGGCGCCATCAACACTAGCTCCTGGCGCCATCAACACTAGCTCCTGGCGCCATCAACACCAGCTCCTGGCGCCATCAACACTAGCTCCTGGCGCCATCAACACTAGCTCCTGGCGCCATCAACACTGGCTCCTGGCGCCATCAACACCAGCTCCTGGCGCCATCAACACTAGCTCCTGGCGCCATCAACACCAGCTCCTGGCGCCATCAACACTAGCTCCTGGCGCCATCAACACCAGCTCCTGGCGCCATCAACACCAGCTCCTGGCGCCATCAACACTAGCTCCTGGCGCCATCAACACTAGCTCCTGGCGCCATCAACACCAGCTCCTGGCGCCATCAACACCAGCTCCTGGCGCCATCAACACTAGCTCCTGGCGCCATCAACACTAGCTCCTGGCGCCATCAACACCAGCTCCTGGCGCCATCAACACTAGCTCCTGGCGCCATCAACACTAGCTCCTGGCGCCATCAACACCAGCTCCTGGCGCCATCAACACCAGCTCCTGGCGCCATCAACACTAGCTCCTGGCGCCACCAAATATTTTTTTCCGAAATACCTGAAATAAAATGCAACTAGGAGGAAAAACTCTACGGCGTAATGCTGATTCGGGTAATTGGAGTTCAGTGGCAAGGACGCTCTGTACTTTTGTCGAAATAAATTATAACAAGATAACTCCATAACTCCCAGAGGTTCTTCTGTAATTTTGTCAGAATCTTTTTAGTGTTTCTTTCGGAATCCTTCAATAATTCTATCGAACTCTTTAAGTAATTCTATTAGGATCCTTTGTAATTTCAAATTCTTCGTTGTCACCAGACGGTACACGAACGTTGTCCCCTTAGTATCTTGTACGTCGTTATCATCTCTGCCCTATTCTTTCCTGTATATGTCCATGTGTTTTGAGGTGATCTCAGTCTGTATGTGTTATTTACATATGGACTGAGACACATAGAGCAGCAATTACATAAGAGTTGTATCTAGATATGTGTTATCTCCTGTTAGTAACTACCGGGAATGTAAATCAAGCTGTAGATGGCCAGTTTCCTTTATAGTCTTTGATACATGGTAATTTGATTACATAAATTTTTGTTCTTAATTTTTCATTGATATTGTGAACAGAAATTGCTTTGACAATTTCTTCGTTGCTCTCTTAAACGATGCCAAAAATTTCTTACATCTCTTCGACTCGATTGCGTATCCATTTTCCACCGACGTCCGTGTCCTACAGCCTCTCAATTTAAATAGGCAGTCCTATAAATTATCTGCCTATTTTAAATAGGCAGTCTTTGTCCCCTTGACTATTATAAATAGGCAGTCTTTGTCCCCTTGACTATTTTAAATAGGCAGTCTTTGTCCACCTTGACTATTTTAAATAGACAGGCTTTGTCCACCCTCACTATTTTTGCTTATATCGTGTAGTTTAATGGATCTTATTCCCTCATGTTGGTAAACTGTGTCACTGTTTCTTCATTGTTACCAGCTGGGCGTTACACCTCCTGCTGGCCCACATGGACACATCCAATAAAGATGCTGGCGAAAGCATTTGCCTTCTAAGGTGTGCTGAGAGCACTTGAAGCCGAGCAAATAACAGTTATTGGTGCAGATTTGCATTGGAAAGCTCCATATTATTCGACACGACGCCAGTTTAAGCTCAGTTTATGGGTGTAGGCGAAGAATTCCGAACTTTTGACCACCAAAATGGTTTTACGTGTTTGCTCTTGCCAAATGATCCAAGTCATAAAAAACAATATTATATATATATATATATATATATATATATATATATATATATATATATATATATATATATATATATATATATATATATATATATATATACAGCTCCGACTTAGAGCTGTAGCAGCTCCCCATGCAGGTGACTTCCTATTAGCAACTCCAATGTCAGGAACCAGCACCCGTCTCACACTGCAGGCCCTCCGAATTGCCGTGGCTCTCCGTCTCGCTGCCCCAATCCACACCGAATACAGGTGTATTTGCGGCGGGGCAAAGGCCAACAGGTACGGACGGCATGGCCTTCTTTGCCAAAGGACAGGAGGATGGCATGCAAGACACGGCGAGGTTAACGACATTATTAAAAGAAGCCTTACGGTTGTCCAGCAGCGAGAGAGCCCCGTTACCTAATGTCCCGTAACTCTGATGATCCTGTCGGTCGCCCAGACGGAATCACGATGAACCTCTGGAAGAATGGTAGACAGTTTGTGTGGGACTACACTTGCGTTTCAACTTTAGCCAACACCTATGTTGACTTCAGTGTTACACAAGCAGGAGGTGCTGCCAATCACCGGGAAGCAGCCAAGTCACGTAAATACAGAGACCTTGAGCACCACTACAATTTTGTTCCCATTGTGTCAGAGACACTTGGTGCCTGGGGTAAAATTGCTGCTAGTTTTTTGAAGGAGTTGGAGTCCAAGCTAATTGAAACAACTAGAGACCCTAGAGCTGCCAGTATTCTCTTTCAGCGCCTTATTGTGGCGATCCAGAGAGAAAATGCTCACTGCATCCATGGTTCCTGCCCGCCATCTGAGGAGCTGGAGGAGCTCTACAACTTGTGACAAGTAGCCTTGTACCCTGCATGTAACCAATGTTGTAACCCTTTTTGTGTAATGAAATTTCCAAATAAAGTTATATATATATATATATATATATATATATATATATATATATATATATATATATATATATATATATATTATATATATATATATATATATATATATATATATATATATATATATATATATATATATATATATATATACACACATACCAAAAGAATAGGGGTGGTAGGAGAAGAAAATATCAGTGTTCAGTGAGGATCCACAAGGTTTTCTCTGACTACTCTTTATTTTCTTCTCCGAGGCTATGGGTCCCTACACTTGCACGAGAGGTGCTACCCCTTATATTTAACATATATATCTTGAGGTTATCTTGAGATGATTTCGGGGCTTTAGTGTCCCCGCGGCCCGGTCCTCGACCAGGCCTCCACCCCCAGGAAGCAGCCCGTGACAGCTGACTAACTCCCAGGTACCTATTTACTGCTAGGTAACAGGGGCATTCAGGGTGAAAGAAACTTTGCCCATTTGTTTCTGCCTCGTGCGGGAATCGAACCCGCGCCACAGAATTACGAGTCCTGCGCGCTATCCACCAGGCTACGAGGCCCCTATATCATAATAAAATAATATAATTATTATCTTAAATCAAGATTTATCTCTATTTTGCAAGTTATAAATATAGACAGTTTTATCATAAAACAGTATGTGATTCTCATCATCAATACTGTTCATATTTGTGGTATTCCAAACCAATTATATCTAATGTAATTCCCCCAATTATGTTGGAAGTCCTGTCATCATACCAGAAGTCTCTCCCTTTGGTAGTCCAACTCAACAGTATTTAAATATTCCGTTTATTTTTTTTTTTTTTTTAAGAATTCGTGTTAGTCAGTTTTTGGCTGGAGTGTTTCGTGGGATGTTTATACATTGGAGATATCTATGATGTTGATAACTTCGGGATGTCTGTGATGTTGATAGCTTTGGGAGATGTCTAATGTTTATAGTCATATACATTTGTGAGCTATGTAAGAGGGTTACTTTATGTTTGCACATGTTCAAGCTAGATTTCTATATTGTGTTTAACTCATTGTGAAGCTGTACACACACACACACACTCACACACACACACACACACACACACACACACACACACACACACAAAGCCTCAGTGGTCCACGGGCTCACTCATACTCATTTTTGACATCATAATGTTTATAAAAAGTTTATATAATCTAATAGTTTTTTTTCGTTTAGATATTTTGTATAGTTATCAAAGAATATAAGTCGTTTGAGAAAATGTACATTACCCCCCGGTGACAGGTATGAATGGCTCTGATTGAAGACGTTTCAACCCGTACTGTACTCTTAATTAGGACCTAAACGTAGTCACTTTCAACCACGTTATTGTGACTTATTGTATGTAATTATCATGAGCATCACTGTACACAGTTCTCCTTGTAATCCTCGTTTCACCAAATAGTGCAAAAATTATTGATGTAGAGCATAATTGGAACAAAATCACATCTGTTCATGACTGAGTTCCAGGCCGGACTTGGGGTAGAACTCACAGAAGAGCATCCAGGTACCCTAAGTAAGTACCTCTTCCAGGCACCCGATCCAGGTACTCCCAGCTCTTCCGGGAGCTGGATAAACGCGGATAGAAGCCGTGGTAGCCTGACATTCCTAGTAAGAATCCTTAGAGACGAGTCTCAAACGTCCATTTCTCTCCTGAAGTCGCTGGCAGAATGCTCAGAGTGGCTGATCATCTTCACACTACGAGCTGAAGCCTAAATGGCGGTCTTTGCAACCTTGTTTCACGACATTGAATTCACTGATTGTATAATATACAATCCATACACACAGAAATTTCAATAACGTGATGTATCAAATGAATAAATCCACAAGGGCCTTGTTAAGGATTCGAACCTATGCGCTGGATGTTCCAGACGCGCTCTAGTCAACTGTACCACAACATTGTTAAGGTCAATCCACCTACAAATAACGCTGGATAAAGGTCTGGGTAAACGGCGTGTTGAGTAAAGCTGCGCAGTATAAAGTGAATAGGGACAAATTGGGTTACGTTCCGAGATATGACAACGTTCTACGTTATAGGGTTATAACGTTCATTTCAAATAGTGTGCATGTGTAAGATGGCACGTGTGTGTGTGTGTGTGTGTGTGTGTGTGTGTGTGTGTGTGTGTGTGTGTGTGTGTGTGTGTGTGTGTGTGTGTTTGAAAGACTTGATGTGTAAGGGCGTGTGTGTGTAAGAATTGGTGTGTGTAAAGAATAGTGACTCTTCTAGCTTCTAGGTACAAGCCCCACACAGTAGAGACTATGCACACCCCGAGACACAAGCCCCACACAGTAGCGACTGTGCCAACCACAACACACAAGCCCCACACAGTAGAGACTGTGCCAACCCCGAGATACAAGCCCCACACAGTAGCGACTGTGCCAACCACAACACACAAGCCCCACATAGTAGCGACTGTGCCAACCACAACACACAAGCCCCACACAGTAGAGACTGTGCCAACCCCGAGACACAAGCCCCACACAGTAGAGACTGTGCCAACCACAACACACAAGCCCCACACAGTAGCGACTGTGCCAACCCCGACACACAAATCCCACACAGTAGCGACTGTGCCAACCACAACACACAAGCCCCACACAGTAGAGACTGTGCCAACCACAACACACAAGCCCCACACAGTAGCGACTGTGCCAACCACAACACACAAGCCCCACACAGTAGCGACTGTGCCAACCACAACACACAAGCCCCACACAGTAGCGACTGTGCCAACCACAACACACAAACCCCACACAGTAGAGACTGTGCCAACCACAACACACAAGCCCCACACAGTAGAGACTGTGCCAACCACAACACACAAGCCCCACACAGTAGCGACTGTGCCAACCACAACACACAAACCCCACACAGTAGCGACTGTGCCAACCACAACACACAAACCCCACACAGTAGCGACTGTGCCAACCCCGACACACAAATCCCACACAGTAGCGACTGTGCCAACCACAACACACAAGCCCCACACAGTAGAGACTGTGCCAACCACAACAAACAAGCCCCACACAGTAGCGACTGTGCCAACCACAACACACAAACCCCACACAGTAGAGACTGTGCCAACCACAACACACAAGCCCCACACAGTAGCGACTGTGCCAACCACAACACACAAGCCCCACACAGTAGCGACTGTGCCAACCACAACACACAAGCCCCACACAGTAGCGACTGTGCCAACCACAACACACAAACCCCACACAGTAGAGACTGTGCCAACCACAACACACAAGCCCCACACAGTAGAGACTGTGCCAACCACAACACACAAGCCCCACACAGTAGCGACTGTGCCAACCACAACACACAAGCCCCACACAGTAGCGACTGTGCCAACCACAACACACAAACCCCACACAGTAGCGACTGTGCCAACCACAACACACAAACCCCACACAGTAGAGACTGTGCCAACCACAACACACAAACCCCACACAGTAGCGACTGTGTCAACCACAACACACAAACCCCACACAGTAGCGACTGTGTCAACCACAACACACAAGCCCCACACAGTAGCGACTGTGCCAACCACGACACACAAACAGGTGACATAAGCACGTAACTTTGATCAACAATTCTCTCTATCTGGGACTCAGAAAAGTTGGGGTAAACATGTAATTTAACCGAAAAAAACAGAAATAAAAAATTACTCGTTGTTTTTCTTTTCTTAGTATGAATAACATTTTACGGCGGCATCTTAAGAAATATTAAACACCAAATTTAATGTGTAATTATAAATCTAAATATCTGGAAAGATTCTAAATGTTCATTGAATATTATTTAATTATAATGAGTATATGTTATCTTTCTAAAACTAAATAATGATTACATGTTGTTATTATGATCTATAGTACTGAAATTTGGTGTAAAATATGTCTCAATTCATAAAAATACATTTATAATTGAACTAAAGTTTTTGAATTTGAATTTACAGTAAATGGTAACCAAGATTATTGAACCGAGTCAAATTTTCAATTTTTTTCAATTTTTAATTTTCCGTGTATAATTACTCAGGCTTTGCCAAGTGCCTGGGGAGGCCAGAGACATGGGTTCGATCCCATAGTATGGCTTCTATGTTTTATTTTTACTGCGTCTTTGTTCTGTGTTGATTTCTTTTCAGAATTAGAATTAAGACATCAGTATGCAAGGGCGTTTCAGAGAATATATTTCTAGTAGATTATATTTCACACAGGAAATCAGGTTCGTGTAATTCCTATGAATAGTGGGAATCAGATAGCAAAGTTCTGATTAGTTTATTCTTTTAACTTATATTCAAATGTGTATTAGGAGAATCTCTCTTTTTATTATTGTTTTTTAAACACTAACAAGTAAATAATAGTGTTATTTAAAGAAAATGAGCTTTAAATAAATTATGGAATGACTCATTGCAAACATACATACATGTATATATGCCAAAATTCATAAATACATTCATATATATACATAAATGAAATTGTATGACGTCCACACCTCGCCTGTAAGAGACACACACACACACACACACACACACACACACACACACACACACACACACACACACACACACACACACACACACACACAATTTAGTCCCGATATACAAGAAGGGGGATAGATAAGAGGCACTGAACTACAGGCCAGTGTCCCTAACTTGCATACCATGCAAGTTGATGGAGAAGATTTGCAAAAAAAAAAAACTAATGGAAGATCTGGAGCGAAGGAACTTTGTGACACAACATCAGCATGGGTTCAGGGATGGCAGGTCCTGCCTCACAGGATTATTTGAATTCTACGACCAGGTAACAAAAATCAGGCAAGAATGAGAGTGGTGGGCAGACTGCATATTTTAGGATTGCCAGAAAACCTTTGGCACAGTCCCACAGACTAATGCAAAAGCTGGAGATGCAGGCAGGAGTGAAAGGGAAGGTACTCCATTGGATAACGGAGTACCTAAGTAACAGAAGACAGCGAGTCACTGTGAGGGGTGAGGTCTTAGATTGGCGATGCACCACCACTGCAGTCCCGCAGGGATCAGTCCTTGGACCTATACTGTTTTTGATATATGTAAATGATCTCCTGGAGGATATAGAATTGTTCCTCTCATTGTTTGCTGATGATGCAAAAATTATGAGAAGGATTAAGACAGAGAAAGATAATAGGAGGCTACAAGATGACCTTGACAAACTGAATGATTGGTCCAACAAATGGCTACTAAAGTTCAACCCGAGTAAATGTAAGGTAATGAAACTAGGCGGTGCAAACAGATTTCCAGACACAGGACACAGACTGGGAGATGAAATCCTTCATGAAATGGACAGAGATAAATATCTAGGTGTTGATATCACACCAAACCTGAAGACCACATAAAAAAAAACATCGGCAGGGTAAGCGAGGCTGGCTAACATCAGAACTGCTTTCAGGAACCTGTGTAAGGAATCATTTAGAACCTTGTACACCACATATGTAGGACCAATCCTGGAGTATGCGGCCCTAGCATGGAGCCCGTACCTTGTTAAGCACAGGACTAAGCTGGAAAAAGTTCAAAGGTATGCCACTAGACTAGTCCCAGAACTAAGTGGCATGAATTACGAGGAAAAGCTGCGGGAAATGAACCTAACGTCGCTGGAAGATAGGAGAGCTCGGAGAGACATGATCACTACCTACAAAATTCTAAGAGGAACCGACAGGGTAGATAAATTGTTTAACACGGGGGGGGGGGGGAAGGGTACTTGAACAAGAGGGACCCAGGTGGAAACTGAGTACCCAAATGAGCCACAGGGACGTTAGAAAGAATCTTTTAACTGTCAGAGTAGTTAACAGGTGAAATGCATTATGCAGTGATGTGGTGGAGGCAGACTCCATACACAGTTTCAAGTGTAGATATAATAAATCCCAGTAGGCTCAGGAATCTATACACCAGTTGATTCACGGTTGAGAGGCGGGACCAAAGAGCCAGAGCTCAACCCCCGCAAGCACAACTAGATTAGTACAGTACAGTGAACGCAACAACCTCTTTCACACTGTAAGTAGAGTTTAATATAATAAAAATTCCGCTCACCGGATATCTTGCCTTGCGGAAACAGGCCGTGTTTACCTTGGTCAAACAAAGGACTCGATTTAGGTGACCTGAGAAGTAGCAACATGCTCCTCGAGTTTCACTCCACCTGTCGGGGGAGTGAAAGGTCACTCAACTTGTCGGGGGAGTGTAGGGTCACTCCACCTGTCGGGGGGAGTGTAAGGTCACTCCACCTGTCGGGGGAGTGTAGGGTCACTCCACCTGTCGGGGGAGTGTAGGGTCACTCCACCTGTCGGGGGGAGTGTAAGGTCACTCCACCTGTCGGGGGAGTGTAGGGTCACTCTACCTGTTGGGGGAGTGTAAGGTCACTCCACCTGTCGGGCGAGTGAAAAGTCACTCAACCTGTCGGGCGAGTGAAAAGTCACTCCACCTGTCGGGGGAGTGAAGGTCACTCCACCTGTCGGGCGAGTGTAAGGTCACTCCACCTGTCGGGCGAGTGAAAGGTCACTCCACCTGTCGGAGGAGTGTGAAGTCACTTCCCGTTGCAGTTGTCTAACTCCCAGGTACCTATTTACTACCAGGTGAACAGGGGTATCAGGTGAAATAAATTGTACCAATTTGTTTATGTTTCGACGGGGAAATGTAACTTGAAGGCTTAGAAACAGCCTCAGAGCGTTGTCCTCTCTCGTTTGCGAGGATCTGTTTGCGTACTCACCTAGTTGTAGTTACCTAGTTGTGCTTGCAGGGGTTGAGCTGCGGCTCTTTGGTCCCGCCTCTCAACTGTCAATCTACCTGATCCCTACCTGATCCTGTACAGGTTACTGAGCTTTTCGAGCTCTATCATATATACATTTAAAATTATATATGGAGTCGGTTTTAACATTACTTCCTGTGATGTGGTGGCGGCCGTGTGTGTGTGTGTGTGAGAGAGCGTGTGTGTGTGAGAGTGTGTGTACTCACCTATTTGTGCTTGCGGGGGTTGAGCTTTGGCTCTTTGGTCCTGACCTTTGGTGTGTGTGTGTGTGTGTGTGTGTGTGTGACGGAGACGAAAGTGAGAGAGAGAGAGAGAGAGAGAGAGAGAGAGAGAGAGAGAGAGAGAGAGAGAGAGAGAGAGAGAGAGAGAGAGAGAGAGAGAGAGAGAGAGAGAATGAGAGACAGACAGACAGACAGACAGACAGACAGACAGACAGACAGACAGACAGACAGACAGACAGACAGACAGACAGAAATATTGTGAATACACCCAACACACAATTACCTGGTCATACAGTCAAGTGTGAGTGACCAATCAGTGGGACACCCTCACACCGTTGTCAATTCACCATCCCAGACTACATTCCCCGTTCCTCTTGCCCACAACCACTTGGGGTGGACGGCAGACCGATGGTCTCGCTTCATGCAGGTCGGCGTTCAATCCCCGTCAAGTGGTTGGGCAACATTTCTTTACCCCCGTCCCATCCCAAATCCTTATCCTGACCCCTTCCAAGTGCTATATAGTCGTAATGGCTTGGTGTTTTCCCCCTGATGCTTCCCCTTCCTTCCGTCCCTTTTGCGTGCGTGCCCGGCCTTTCTAGGCCTCTAGGCCTCTTTAGGCCTATCTAGGCCTCTCTAGGCCTCTAGGCCTCTCTATAGGCCTCTAGGCCTCTCTAGGCCTCTCCAGACTGATCACTGGCCTACCTGTTGCACTTATGGCTGGCGTCAGCATCTATAAGCATCTGGGACAAGAATTCATCAAATCCGGAAATCTTTACACAATCCATTACGAAACCTGTTTGTCTTTGCTTTGTTTACTTTTATTAAACTGTTTATAAGCTCCGAAGGACTACGAGGTGGTTATAATCCTGGATTGGGTAGCTTAGATACTCGTAAACGTTGACATAAATGTAATCAAAGCCACCATGATTTTTAAAAGATGTACAGGTTTCGTAAGGGAGATACTGACATGATGAATCCCGTCCTCAGACGTCTATAAACGTCTGGACGTCGTATAACGCACGAACTCGCCCAGTTCAGGCATCCTATCACGTCTAACGACGCAAGGAGCGATAAAAACGCAATTCGGTAATTAATGGAAGCCAAAATGGTGCTGCTTCGAGGGGCTTTTGACTGTGAGACGCAAGAGGTTTGTACATAACATTGATGAGTACATTGTTGAATGACTCTTGTCAGTGAGAGGAGGCTCTTACTAGTGGTTGGAAGGCTCTTGCCAGTTAGTGGCGAGAGGCTCTTGCCAGTTAGTGGCGGGAGGCTCTTGTTAGTGGCGGGAGGCTCTTGTTAGTGGCGCGAGGCTCTTGTCAGTTAGTGGCGGGAGGCTCTTGTCAGTTAGTGGCGGGAGGCTCTTGTCAGTTAGTGGCGGGAGGCTCTTGTTAGTGGCGCGAGGCTCTTGTCAGTTAGTGCCGGGAGGCTCTTGTCAGTTAGTGGCGCGAGGCTCTTGTCAGTTAGTGGCGGGAGGCTCTTGTCAGTTAGTGGCGGGAGGCTCTTGTTAGTGGCGCGAGGCTCTTGTCAGTTAGTGCTGGGAGGCTCTTGTCAGTTAGTGCCGGGAGGCTCTTGTCAGTTAGTAGCGGGAGGCTCTTGTCAGTAGCGGGAGGCTCTTGTCAGTTAGTGGCGCGAGGCTCTTATCAGTTAGTGGCGGGAGGCTCTTGTCAGTTAGTGGCGAGAGGCTCTTGTCAGTTAGTGGCGAGAGGCTCTTGTCAGTTAGTAGTAACGGCTTCAACCCCAACAAGATAACGTATTAAAGCCTAACAAAACATAACAGATTCAATCTCAGAAAAGATCAACATCTTCCCTTAACAAGAGGCAACAGCTTCAAACTCATCAAGTATCAATGCCAGACGGACAGCAGAAGAATCCTTCTCGGCCCAAAAGGTAGTTGAAATGTCTTTCCCACTGAAACACTGTATACTCGGGAGCCGATCGGCCGAGCGGACAGCACTCTGGACTTGTGATCCTGTGGTCCTGGGTTCGATCCCAGGCGCCGGCGAGAAACAATGGGCAGAGTTTCTTTTACCCTATGCCCTTGTTATCTAGCAGTAAAATAGGTACCTGGGTGTTAGTCAGCTGTCACGGGCTGCTTCCTGGGGGTGGAGGCCTGGTCGAGGACCGGGCCGCGGGGACACTAAGGCCCCGAAATCATCTCAAGATAACCTCAAGATAACCCCGACAGTGCTACACTCCAAATGAAGCTAGACCACAATTCCCAGGAGAAATAGGTGTCGAGACCTTCCACAAGGAATAGGCTTTCTATCCCTCCACTATAGCCAAAATGACAATCGGGTCAACTGAGACGGTCTGCATCACTGAATGGTGTGAGGCAAACAACCTGGAGTGAAAAAGGCGATTGGCTGACAGAAAGCTGAGAGTGATCCCAGCAACTTGTTAATAGATCAGAGAAGCAACCTACCCCCAGACACATATAAGAGAAAAACATAGCGAAATGGATCTGAATAACTTGGAAAAAGGAAGATTAGAAAGGAGCCAAAAAATTATTACTTGAAAGAGGTTTTTCCGGTTTAAAAACAAACTTTGACCTTCCAAGATTTTCAGTGATGAAGATCCCGGTCAATAAAGCATTTTAAGGGAACAATACTTAATGGGAATAGAGAATCAACGACAAAAATCTTTCTGAACAGTCAGGACTTCTAGAGTTCAAATGTTTGATGAACGAACCACTCCTTAATATCTAGCCCACCAATCAGATATTTCCATCTAAGAATTGTCAACCCCTGAATGTCAGGTAATGCAATGGCATCAGAATGAGCTTATTTGTTACTGATCGCGCAAGAATTGGTTGCTTGGGAATAATAACAGAGACCATTATCTCTGATGTTGTTCTGCAATTTGTTTGCAGAAATTGCTATGTTGCTGGACAGTGTGATTACCACCTTGCAAATTACATCCTAACGTGAGGACTGTTTCGTTAATGGTTCTGTAATTTCACACTGTTGACTGGCAATATTGGCTGTATCATGAAGTGTCTGTGTATCACCTGTATCATGGAGCGTCTGTGTATCACCTGTATCATGGAGCGTCTGTGTATCACCTGTATCATGGAGCGTCTGTGTATCACCTGTATCATGGAGCGTCTGTGTATCACCTGTATCATGGAGCGTCTGTGTATCACCTGTATCATGAAGTGTCTGTGTATCACCTGTATCATGGAGCGTCTGTGTCCTCATACGTGACGGTATGAGGTTATCTTCAGGTTATCTTCAGATGATTTCGGGCCTTAGTGTCCCCGCGGCCCGGTCCTCGACCAGGCCTCCACCCCCAGGAAGCAGCCCGTGACAGCTGACTAACACCCAGGAACCTATTTTACTGCTAGGTAACAGGGGCATAGGGTGAAAGAAACTCTGCCCATTGTTTCTCGCCAGCGCCCGGGATCGAACTCGGGACCACAGGATCACAAGTGCAGTGTGCTGTCCGCTCGGCCGACCGGCTCCCTTAGGTAGTATTAGTACACGTCTGATGTGTACTAATTGTACTTGTGTTGGAGTTGTGCTTCAGGTTCACTGATACTGGTTCACAGGTTCCAGAGTCTGCAGGGTTCTGCTGTACAAAATCAACATTCAAACCTATGCTTGATGTCTGCATCAATATCATCACTTTTTATCTCATTCTATTTGATTACTATTCTGATGCTGACAAAAAATATTTTCAATTTATCCGTGGTTCATTTAGGTACCTTATGATTTAAGGTTTCGATCCTGTTCATGCTGGCCAAGAATGTTAGAGGGAGTCAGTATAAGGATCCAGAACGGATCTGAATGACTTCACTTTCCTATCAAACATGTGCGTTGCGATCTCTGTTTCCGCCATGTTATTGTGACTTAATATCTCTATACTGGATATCTTATTTACTTCTGTGTTCCTTCTTGTTTACCTATTTAAAATACTCTTGTCTTTATCAACCTTGTCTACTTCACTGATTAAGTTGTGTGTTGTAAATGTGTCAACTCTGACTATTCTATCAACCAGTCAGGGAAGGTTTCAATCCTGTCTTAGGCACCGAACCGGTTGAGAAATGCTACCAAGTTTTCAGTTCTACATTTGCGTATTGTCCACCTGTTTTACCCGACTATTGCTTCTCTAAATGTGTTCTATTCTAACGTTGTATTCACTCCCTCTTACCTGCACTTGGGGTGGACGGTAGAGCGACGGTCTCGCTTCATGCAGGTTGGCGTTCAATCCCCGACCGTCCAAGTGGTTGGGCACCATTCCTTCCCTCCGCCCCATCCCAAATCCTTATCCTGACCCCTTCCCAGTGCTATATAGTCGATATGGCTTGACGCTTTCCTCCTGATTGGCTTGACGCTTTCCTAAGGGGGCTTCGTAGCCTGGTGGATA
>NC_091169.1:37576974-37624474 GCF_040958095.1 Procambarus clarkii
ACAGTTTGATTGACAGTTATAGGCTGGCAGAAAGAGCAGAGCTCAACTCCCGCAAGCACAACTAGGTGAATAACAACTAGGTGAATACAACTAGGTGAACACACACACACGCTCCACTCTTCAGCCAGAGGGACGTCATGTCTGCCAAAGCTATTAGAGTCTGTCATGATAAAGCCAATACAGGGAGAGGCAGGACACCGCCAGTCCACGATGGCAAAGACAAAATAAATCAATCCATGTCAGCAAAACATATTAAAGTTCCGACATGAACAATAAAGCGGTATAAAGAGGGTCCGGCAGACAACGCCAATCAACCAATTTTCAACAAAAAGTTGTAATTAGTTATCTGCAACTATTGTACAAATTTGAGGAACAGGTTACCGGAAAATTCCTTGGATGGAAGGAAGAGCGCCACGGTTAGACGAACAGAAATAAGAATGGTAGTCTGAGGGGACAATACGTACCTAGTACCTAGGTACTTGCAGACAGTACCTAGTTGTGCTTGCGGAGGGTGAGCTCTGGCTCTTTGGTCCCTGTCTCAGGAACGTGTGTCACAAGGATGGACACATCCTGTTGCTCATATATGCCCACGACGCAGGACAGGAAACTCACGTCCTATAGCCATGTTCGTTCATAATGTGGATTGAGAATAATATAGTAAAATGCGGACGTCAGAAAAATCAAAGTGGTTCAAGAAAGAGCTTCAGAGATGCTCTCGGAAATGCCAACTGGACTTCAACTATAGCCAATGGTTGTTAGTGAAGAACAGAAGCGAGAAGGGACTTGACTGAGCACGGGATACAAGGGGGTTACAGCTTCCCGTATCAGAGAAAGAACCGGATTGACATTAATACAATTTGGGGGTTTTAAAATACGACCTGCCTCGAATAGGCCAATACGCCTCTACGGGCTCCTTGATTCTACGTGATTCTTAACTGAGAGTTAACGTAACTATAAAATAACACATATTGCAAGATAACCGAGAGCACGCAAAACACATTTATGTCCAGATATCTTTCTGTAGCTGATTTTAAAAAGGCCTTCGGAAAACTGAATACATTTAGAACACATGCGAGAGGCACCCATAAGTATAATTAAGTTCTCCCATCAAACCCTCAGTTACAAAATACACCAACCTACACTAGAAAACGTCTGTAGGAATACAACAAGGTTTATACTGGAACTGAGAGAATAAGCCACTGCTGAACGTCGAAAATGGAATGGAATGGAACTATCAGGGGGAAAGCGCCAAGCCATTACGTCTATATAGCACTTGGAAGGGGTCAGGATAAGGATTTGAGATGGGACGGGGTAAAGGAATGGTGCCCAACCAACAGGACGATCGGGGATTGAAACGCCGACCTGTATGAAGCGAGACCGTCGCTCTACGTCCAGCTCAAGTGGGACTGGGTAGAGGAAACTGGCTCACCCCAGAAGAGGTCAGGAGGAGGACGGAGGACGGAGAACTTCACTCAACCAGAGAAAAGGAGGAAAGACCTCAATCCAAAGGAGGACAGGAGGAACACACGTCACATATCCAGGAAAAAAGAAAACGGAAAACATTACTCACACACTTGTGTAATAAAAGCATATGGTTCACCTTATGGAATTTGTCGAAAACGGAAAGCGTTTTAGGACCATTCTCAATCGACTTGAGAATGGTCCAGGATGGACCAAAACGTCGTCGTCCCTTCACCTTCTAGTGTGTGGTCTGGTTAACAAGCGTTTTAGGTTTGTCGAGGTCCCCTCTTCCTCCCAGGCCAGCTACTAACTTACTCCAGCAAGCAACCTCACACCAGTTGCCTAATTCCCAAGTACCTATTGACTGGTAGGTGAACTAGTTCCTATTGACTGCTAGGGGAACGGGTACCTATTGACTGCTAGGGGAACGGGTACCTATTGACTGCTAGGGGAACAGGTACCTATTGACTGCTAGGGGAACGGGTACCTATTGACTGCTAGGGGAACGGGTACCTATTGACTGCTAGGGGAACAGGTACCTATTGACTGCTAGGGGAACGGGTACCTATTGACTGCTTGGGGAACAGGTACCTATTGACTGCTAGGGGAACAGGTACCTATTGACTGCTAGGGGAACAGGTACCTATTGACTGCTAGGGGAACGGGTACCTATTGACTGCTTGGGGAGCAGGTACCTATTGACTGCTAGGGGAACAGGTACCTATTGACTGCTAGGGGAACAGGTACCTATTGACTGCTTGGTGAACAGACACATCGGGTAAAATGAAATGTCTTTAACCGTCTCTGACCAGCACGGGGAATCGAACCTGGTTTCCCCCTCGGTTGTGAGCGGAGAACAGGTCACTGGAAGAAAAAGGTCTGGTAGAAAAGAAGGAAGAAGCAGCCTGCGCCTGTTGCCATAAAATATTAAGCAAACTGGTGCAACAAGACTGGCGAGCGTGGCCTAAAGTAGGCCTATATCCTTTAAAGAAAAAGTTGTATTTGCTTTTAGGGTGAAATTAAAACAAAAAGTATATAAGTTCATACAAAAGAGTAACGAATGTTATGGATGATGCCTCTGGGCCTCATGATATATATAATGTGTGACCAGACCACACACACTAGAAGGTGAAGGGACGACGACGTTTCGGTCCGTCCTGGATCATTCTCAAGTCGAGAATGGTCCAGGACGGGACCGAAACGTCGTCGTCCCTTCACCTTCTAGTGTGTGGTCTGGTCAACATAATTTAGCCACGTTATTGTGACTCATCGCCTGCATATATATAATGTATTCGAGGACAAATATTCAACGTTTTACAACAATACTGTATCCCGGACAGATGAGATTGAAACGTTTTAACTACAGCTGTATGTGACATCTGCATTTACCCTGCCCCTAATGTTCACACCTGCCTACACCTGTGTAATGGTTTAGAAAGCTGAACAAAAAAACTAAAAAAGAAAGGGGAGCTATGATAATTCCTGTAACACATACTCGGACAACTTTAAACATGGAAACTGTCGAAATTGTATGTTTATATATATGGGTCCTACAGGATTCCTCTCCCGTGGTACATCACTATCTGTAATAAACAACGCTGTACTTGCTCTTTCAGCGCCGTGGAGAGGGGGGACCTGCTGCCTGGGTAACAGCTTCTCCCCCGAATCAACCTACCCTGGCTTTGTGCCCTGGTGAGGCCACTCCAGACCAGGCCGACGCCAGTGCGCAAGTCCATAGTCTCCTGAGACTGATGGATGCCTACTACTTGCTCCCATTACAAAAAAATACCGAGATTCTACGTCCTCCTCTGATACCTACAGAGTCATTGCCATAAATGCACTATTAAACAAAGTATTTGATTATGTACTCATTGACTTTCTAGCTAACGAACTGGACACTTCTGACATTCAATTTACATACAAAACTGGTTATTCAACAACGTTCTGTAGTTTCGTGGTGGTGGCAACTATTCAGTACTACAACTCACGAGGCAGCTGTGTTCTCTGTTTCTGAATGCTTCTAAAGCTTCTGACAAGGCTGAACACGTCAAACTGTTTGGAGACTTGTTTAGCAGAAGAGTAAATCCTGTCATTGCTAGACATTTAATTATATATCTTAACAGGAATATAAATTTGCTGTGAAATGTCGTAATATCCTCTCTAAAATATTCTCCCTAAAAGAAATAAGGGTCAAACAAGGTGCTGTTCATAGTTTAACTTGATGTGCTATCTTGATCCAATGTTAAAAAGAGTTAAGATGCAGTAGATCTGTCTGTCGCGTAGACAGTATTACGGCCTATGTTTACTGTTATGCTGACGCTCTGTTTTAGTAGCAGCGACCAAAGAGACTATTGAAAATATGATAGAAGTATGTGAATGATGTAGTGCAAACAAACGTTCAGCCCTGCTAAATGGGCTGTGGATGCTTTTTATTGCCAGGTCTAGTTGTTACCGAGATCCCATTTTTAAAACTATTTAACAGAGTGATTTCAGTTAAATATTCTGGGAAAGCATCTGGAGGCATATTAAATCCTTATAAGAACCAATGTACATATTTCTGATTATATCAGACCGAAAAGTCAGAACAAATGTCATCATTATTGAATTTGGTTATCTTGATACCTGGTGGAAAGATAAGTTATTTAACAGTCAGTGTCTGAGCTTATAAGGATGTGAAGATGGGAAAGTATGGGACCTACAAAATGCTGACCTTGGTAAGCTTAATTGTGATTGGAGGAAATGTTCTTGATATTTCATGGGTGTCCAATCTCTCACCCATTAGAAACTTTTGCCTGGCCTGATGTCCACACACCGCACTTAAGGAAATCATTTACAAACGAATGACATATTTTGTCTGAAAAAAATTACCCTTCCAGCAACCTCATCTCTACTTTTCACACATTCGCTGATCACAGGCAACTCCTCCTTTTCCAGAAATTATAAAGATAATTGTCAGGAAATAGAACCTTAGAATGAATGATATATATATATATATATATATATATATATATATATATATATATATATATATATATATATATATAATGGTGCAGCAAGTCTAAAGGATAACACAAGTCATCTGCAAAGAAATCAGGGTGACCTCCAACTGGAAATTTGGAATTATGAAAGAAATACAGTCACAGAGAAATGGATTACTGTCAGGCATTTGAGTACATTTGAAGTCAGATCGTCAGATCGATATGAACTGTGAGTTTAGTGTGATGTGAGCCGGGATAGCCCCAGAAACTGTTGATGGAGAAGGCTGAGGGTGAGCTAATATTTGTAACGTCATGACTTGGTTATGTTAGGTTACTGCTGCTTCTAAGTGTGGCATTTTGATTGTGTGATATAAATTGTGTCAATATATATCTTACCGGTGTTTAAACCATCCCTTTGTCTATACAATATATATCTTTAAACTGTTAACTAAATGTTCACGCACGTTATGCCTAAAATCTGAGTTTGATTTAGAGTGTTATAGACCAGACAGTATTGTAACGATTTGTATAACTTGTTATGCATCAAGTTTCCGGTTCTGATAATGTCTACATGCAAAGATTTTATTGTGACGCAAGCAATTAATTATGTATACCATTCTGAACTTTCCCAGTTCTAAATATATATACATTTATCTATAAAATCATTGATTTTAATTGGACAAACTTCAATTCAGATCATAAACCTCATTTCCCCGTAGTCATTGATAGCCAAGTACTTACAATCCGTGGGACCCAAGAGCTGAGGCCCAACCCCCACAGACAAAATTAGGCGAGTACCCAACCCCTAAGGCTTTGCAGCTTAGGGGGGGGGGGATAAAAGAGATGGTAGGGAAGATAATGAGGTGATTGGGGGGAGAGGGAGGGGAAGGGAAAAGTACAATTTATGAGACTCTGAGGGAAATTGTTAAGAAATTTATTAGCTTAGGCGATGAAATATAAACATGCTCTTTTTACCGGGCTTGAAAGAGCGCTGGAGAAGTTTGTTGGGTGGCTGGCAGGCTTTATTATAGAGGCGAGGAGGGAAGACGAGAGCAGTGGTGGCAGCGGGGGGACGATGGGGGAGATATGAAGGGGGAGAGACGTGAAAGCAGATAAAAGATATGAAAGGGGGGGGGGGAGCAAAATGAAGGATAAAGGAGAGGAATGGAGAGAGTGGAAGGAATGAAGGGAAGATTGATTGGAGAGAAAGATAGATGAGAGAAAAAATAGAAGGAAAAGAGAAATTAAAACAAAACACTAAACAGAAGATAGAAACAAAGAGGGGAAAAATTAAACACAATAGAGCCGCGTTCGCGACAAAAATAACTGTGTTTGCCTCAGCGTGTTGTTGTTTACCTCGGCACGAAAGGGTTACAACAACAAAAACACACAATTAAAGAAATATATTCATGAATAATGCATTTCCCTCTCCATGAATAAAGATATATATATATAAATAGAATATGTGTCTATCTGTCTGAGGCTGGAGGTCAGACGCTTGGGGCTAGCCTCACTCACTTTTTCACAGTAATTACTGTGGTTATGGTGCCCAACATGAGTGGGTTGGGGATTGGCCTCTTTAAGAAAAGGTATTACGTGATACAGTGCTAAAGCAATCTCTCTTCATGAATCCTGCAATAACATATTTAACTCGTTCACCAGTGTTACAGCCCATCGTTCACCAGTGTTGCAGCCCACCGTTCACCAGTCTTGCAGCCCATCGTTCACCAGTGTTACAGCCCATCGTTCACCAGTGTTGCAGCCCACCGTTCACCAGTGTTGCAGCCCACCGTTCACCAGTGTTACAGCCCACCGTTCACCAGTGTTGCAGCCCACCATTCACCAGTGTTACAGCCCACCGTTCACCAGTGTTACAGCCCACCATTCACCAGTGTTGCAGCCCACCGTTCACCAGTGTTGCAGCCCACCATTCACCAGTGTTGCAGCCCACCGTTCACCAGTGTTGCAGCCCACCATTCACCAGTGTTGCAGCCCACCATTCACCAGTGTTGCAGCCCACCATTCACCAGTGTTGCAGCCCACCATTCACCAATCGGCCCAAAACATACCCGACACTTTCCGTCAGTTGCTAACTGTGATTTATACGCTGCAAAGTGCTGCAAACAACTCAACTTTTCCATCGGAATTGCAATTTTCGACCTTAAAGAGTTTTCCTCCATTCATTTGCGTCTCCCTGCCCCATATCCCCCCTCCCCCCTCTTTCGAACAACTCTCCTCTCTCTCTCTCTCTCTCTCTCTCTCTCTCTCTCTCTCTCTCTCTCTCTCTCTCTCTCTCTTTCTCCTCTCTCTATCCCCTTCTGGTATCATCATCCCTTTCTCATCCCCTTCCCTTCCATTTCCCCTTCCTCCTGCATCCTCACGTTGGATTGCATTAAGCAGTGGCAGGTGTAATATTATGAACCAAGTACCTTCGCCTGCCCCTTCACACCTCACTCTCCCAGCGCGTGGGTCCAGGTCTCTCCCCTCCAGCGCCCCCTTCCACAGCTCCTTTCCCACCTTGTGCGTGGTATACCGATGCCGTATAATGTGTCTCTTCACCTGCCTCCTCACCTATAGAGCGTACCTGGGTCTACTGAGGCCATAGGTGACATAGGGAGGGAAGAATGGTTCTAGGGATGGAGTTGGGTTTGGTCTGGTGGGAGGGAGCAGAGAACATGAAGACTGATGGTGAGATGAGGGAATATGAAGAAGGGAGGAGGGAACATGAAGATGGTGGGAGGGTGTATGTAGAATGGAAGAAGAAATATAAAGAAGGGAAGCGGGAACATGAAGAAGGGAAGAAGGGGAAACATGAAGGTTGATTATCGAAGGAGTTTATGAATAGAGGTTGAGGTTAGAGGGAATTTGAGGTTAGAGGGAGTTTGAGGATAGTGGGTGAGGAGTGGGTGAGGGTGGGGGGCTTGGGAGAGGTGTGGTGAGGAAGAAGAGGTTTGGTGTTCAATAACAGGTAGTGTGGTATCCCAGCTTGCAAAGAATAAAACAATCTCTACCCACAACCTTTCACCGGTTAGAACATTATTGACAAAAGCAAAACTAACTTCCAGAAAACTTTCACCTCACACATGTTAGTACCAAGTCAGCTAAAAATTACTTACAATTTAAGAGAATTATGTAAGAAAATCACCTTAATGGACAAAGTAAGAAGCGGAGAATCCAAAGTACAAATATATTCTCGAATCATTCCGTAATCCTGTACTCTTAAAGACTGAATTTGCAACATTGCAACAAGGATAAAGGTGAAGACAGTGGGCTTGCTTTCTCAGAAATGTTCTTGGCAGGATTGCGAGTCTTTCCCAAGACTCGGGAACCCAACAAAGGAATATAACTCCTATACCAAGAGCATCCCATTACAGTTACAGCCCCGCTCCTGTGCCAGGTAAATCCACTACGGGCTCACCATAGCCCGTGCTACTTGCAACTTTTTCTGAGTAGCTGAATCTATAACAACAACAACAGCATCCCCATTAACTTGCTGGACCTCCGAGAGTGAATTGCCTGGTTCACCAGCCCCGCCTAGATGGGGTGCAGTAGTTATTCCTGAAATGACCGGCAGTAGCGATAGTTAAATTGAAAGCATGTGATCGTTTTTTTTTTTTTTTTTTGGGGGGGGGGGAACAGGATATCGGAAGCGGTAGTGTTGATTAACTGAATTCATTTTTTTCTGGAGTCTGGTCCGGAGTCTGGAATCTGAGTCTAGTAAGTCTTCGTTGGGTCATTGAAATACCCATCTATTCATTCACCCATTTACCCAACTTTCCGTTTATTCACTCATATAACAATCCATTCATCCATCCAATAATCCAATATTTCATCCGTAGGCTCACTAACCCATCCATCTGTCAACCTATCAACAACTCATTCATCCAGGAACATTCATTTACCTTCTAATCCGTCTGTATCCACACACACCCACAGAGTCAAACATCCATAAACCAACCTACGTACTGATTAGTTCAATCCATCCAACAATTCCTCCATCCTTCACCCCACACTACCCACATACATCCAACAATTTCATCCATTCTTCACCTCACACCACTCACACATCCAACAATTTCATCCAACTATCCGTCTAAATACTGATAGGAAAGCCACTCCCAATTACTCTATCAATTACATAAAAAATGACTAATTAACCCCAAAATATGTGCTGGAATATTTCTCAAAGTATATATGTTTCAGGTAATTCTAATAAAATTTTATGATGAAGAAGATCTTTAACAATGATTAATAATTTAATAAGCCAGAAAATATCGCCAATACAATTTCAGGATAAAAGTCTTTAAAAATGATTTAATAGATATTTTAAAACACCTGAAAATATCGCTACTAAGCATTCTTTCAAGACCATAACAATTATTTTGTAGGAAAACTGAGTATAAAGTGTGTTTATTGGCTTAATTACTTCGAAGGTAATCCGTGTTGGAGAGGGATGGTCTGGCTTAGGAAATGAGAACGGGCTGGTAGGGAAGAAGGTAGGAAAGAAGGTCGGGGATGTTCAGGTTTGGGGAATGATTTGGGTAAGAGGTAATGTATGATTTGGAAAGGGGTAATGGTGATGATATGGGTAAAGGAGAGAGGAAGGTGTAATTTGGGATGGGGGGGGGGGTTGTAGAATTGAGGAAATCATACCGAAGCTTGAGCCAAAACGTGTTCCTATACATTGGGAACAACCATGGGTGATTGTAATGTGGGAGAGAGTGGGTGGTGGAGAGGGAGCCTAACATATACTCCCACGGTTCACTGCTATGCTAGGTGGGAGGGCGGTGCCTAACAATACACCGATAGGGAAAAGCTGGAGCCAATGAGCTGAAGCCTCGTAGGGCCTCGTAGCCTGGTGGCTAGCGCGCAGGATTCGTAATTCTGTGGCGCGGGTTCGATTCCCGCACGAGGCAGAAGCAAATTGGCAAAGTTTCTTTCACCCTGAATGCCCCTGTTACCTAGCAGTAAATAGGTACCTGGGAGTTGGTCAGCTGTCACGGGCTGCTTCCTGGGGGTGGAGGCCTGGTCGAGGACCGGGCTGCGGGGACACTAAAAAGCCCCGAAATCATCTCAAGATAACCTCAAGATCTCAAGATAAGCTCAACCTCCCGCCTACACAATTAGTGCATACTCCAAATGAACAATACTGTCAGCGGGTTGGGTCACAATTGATCAGTATCTTGAGTGTTATCTTGAGATGATTTCGGGGCTTTAGTGTCCCCGCGGCCCGGTCCTCGACCAGGTCTCCACCCCCAGGAAGCAGCCCGTGACAGCTGACTAACACCCAGGTGCCTATTTTACTGCTAGGTAACAGGGGCATAGGGTGAAAGAAACTCTGCCCATTGTTTCTCACCGGCGCCCGGGATCGACCCCGGGACCACAGGATCACAAGTCCAGCATGCTGTCCGCTCGGCCGACCGGCTATAGTATAGTCACACTTGGTCATGGGATGACGACAATGTACCTCTTCAGTGTGTCAGTGTACCTCTTACGAAATCAATACATCTTTCCTTAACCATGTCGACGTTGGTTAAATTCATTTAACAGTCTATGAGCTTCGGAACATCACAACCTAAGGTTATTATTGTCATAAACAACCTCGTATTGCTACTGAGCTCACAAATTGTTTCAGAAATCTAAAGAAACCCGCCATGATTAAGTAAAGATATACAGGTTTCGCAAATGGTTGCCTAAATGATTGATGACTCCCGACGCTGGACTCGTGTATGATTCCTCCCTCTGATACTCGCACTGCGTATTATACAGGCGATGAGTCATAATAACGTGGCTAAAGTATCAATCGACTTGAGAATGGTCCAGGACGGACCGACACGTCGTCGTCCCTTCACCTTCTAGTGTGTGGTCTGGTCAATATACAGGCGATGAGTCACAATAACGTGGCTGAAGTATGTTGACCAGACCACACACTAGAAGGTGAAGGGACGACGACGTTTCAGTCCGTCCTGGACCATTCTCAAGTCGAGTGTATTATACATTACGTATATCTGCCGCTTGCGGCGCGCGGAAACTTGCGGTGTATAACTCATAATTGTGAATGTTTAATCACTGGCACTGGCAATGTTTTGGCACTTTGGAGGAACGTAATTGCTGGCACTGGAAATGTTTTGGAGCTTGCAAGGCACCCAATCCATCACCACATGAAGGATGGACAGTTAGCAATGTATTTTCTTAAATATATTGGTTAGTGTTGATTAATGTCTAAATGGGGGTAACCCTCGGTGCCTGGGTCTCTCTCTCTCTCTCTCTCTCTCTCTCTCTCTGGAAATAAATATATATATATATATATATATATATTTGTTTCCCAGCACATGATTAGTGGTTTTATAAAGAAGAAAAGTGGTACCTACTGTGAAATTTCTGTAAGCAGAACTTAATTTTGTTTTAATAAAATATTATTATATATATTATATATATATATATATATATATATATATATATATATATATATATATATATATATATATATAATATATATATATATATATAAATTTGCCAGTAGAACTATATCAACTTCCATACATATTTGATGTACTCCACAAAATTCTCTTTGTATTTCGAATACAAACATTCATGTAACACTAATACTGTATGTGGAACATGGCCATACATACATCAGGAGGGCTGTATTTCGAACACAAACATTCATGTAACACTAATACTGTATGTGGAACATGGCCATACATGCATCAGGAGGGCTGTATTTTGAACACACACATTCATGTAACACTAATACTGTATGTGGAACATGGCCATACATGCATCAGGAGGGCTGTATTTTGAACACACACATTCATGTAACACTAATACTGTATGTGGAACATGGCCATACATGCATCAGGAGGGCTGTATTTTGAACACACACATTCATGTAACACTAATACTGTATGTGGAACATGGCCATACATGCATCAGGAGGGCTGTATTTTGAACACAAACATTCATGTAACACTAATACTGTATGTGGAACATGGCCATACATGCATCAGGAGGGCTGTATTTTGAACACAAACATTCATGTAACACTAATACTGTATGTGGAACATGGCCATACATGCATCAGGGGGGCTGTATTTCGAACACAAACATTCATGTAACACTAATACTGTATGTGGAACATGGCCATACATGCATCAGGGGGGCTGTATTTTGAACACACACATTCATGTAACACTAATACTGTATGTGGAACATGGCCATACATGCATCTGGAGGGCTGTATTTTGAACACAAACATTCATGTAACACTAATACTGTATGTGGAACATGGCCATACATGCATCAGGGGGGCTGTATTTTGAACACAAACATTCATGTAACACTAATACTGTATGTGGAACATGGCCATACATGCATCAGGAGGGCTGTATTTTGACCACAAACATTCATGTAACACTAATACTGTATGTGGAACATGGCCATACATGCATCAGGAGGGCTGTATTTTGAACACAAACATTCATGTAACACTAATACTGTATGTGGAACATGGCCATACATGCATCAGGGGGGCTGTATTTTGAACACACACATATATGTCTAAGGATTTGTATCCGGGTTTTGAGTCTATTTTGGAGGGAGTTTTCCGTTCGGGCACGAGGCGGGCGGGCTGGTAGCGGATTAGTGTCACCTTCCCACATAGCGATTCTGAGCTCAGTGCCGCGCGAGCAGACACAAGCCGCGTCCTGCGTGTCCGAACACAGGCCAAACAGCAGAAGAGCAGCTCAAGCAGGTGCAGCAGAAGCAGCTGTAGCAGCATGCGTAACAGCACAAGAATAACAGCTGTCTAGATTGATTGTTTTGGGACTTGCACAAAATAATGATGTCCTTAAAACTTTGTGTATTCAGTCAAGTGTGTTTGTACATCATGGTATACCTTTTGTATGTTTTATTTTGCATTTCTCGCTATGTGCATCATCAGTGGTACTGTAAACACACCTCTCCGCTGAACACTTGGTCATTGGCAGCATTGTGTAGGTGGGAGATCGAACACCTGTGTTGGTATCCTCCAACACCTGTGGTATCCAGCAACACCTGCGGTATCCTGAGACACCTGCGGTATCCAGGAACACCTGCGGGAGATCATCTGCTTACAACATATGATAACAGGTTCTTCCACCACCCGTGCCACCACTTGACTGAGGCACCGAGGGTGGTGGAGGCAGACAGACCAGAGTAGGACGAAAAGAGGACGACAGACAGAGAAGAGGAAGAGGGTGGAGCGGCAAAGTGACAGGAGCAAGTGACGGGTGGAGGGGAGATAGAGCGGAGTGAAAGGAGCGAACGAGGGGATGTGATTGAAAGAGATAAGGGAGCGAGAATAGAAAGTATAAAAGTCAGAGTGATTGTTTGAACAAAGGAGAAAAAAAGTGGAATATAAAAAAGAGTTATGGTAGTAAAAGAGTTTTCAAATGCCAGTGGGAAGGGAGATATTGTGTGTGAGAGAGGAGGAGGAGGTAGAAGAGAGGGGAGGGGGGAGGAAAGTTGGTAGAATGTGTAGATGGGAAAGGTAAGAAAGTGGTAGAGAAAGAGAAGTGAGAAGTAAAACCCATGTGGGAGGGAGGAGACAGAGGAAAAGGGAGACACTATCATTGTCTCCCTTTTCAGTGGTCAGGTAAAGGGCTGTAAATCATGTAGTCAACTAGTTGTGCTTCCGGGGGTTGAGCTCTAGCTCTTTGGTCCCGCCTCTCAACTGTCAATCAACTGGTGTACAGGTTCCCTGAGCCTACTGGGCTCTATCATATCTACATTTGAAACTGTGTATGGAGTCAGCCTCCACCACATCACTGCTTAATGCATTCCATCTGTTAACTACTGAAAAAATTATTTATAATGTCTATGTGGCTCATTTGGGTACTACGTTTCCACCTGTGTCCCCTTGTTCGTGTTCCACTCGTGCTAAAGAGTTTGTCTTTGCCCTCCGTCAATTTCCCTGAGAATTTTGTAGGTGGTTATCATGTCTCCCCCTTACTCTTCTGTCTCGTGATGTTTAGCTCCCTTAGTGTGTGTGTGTGTGTGTGTGTGTGTGTGTGTGTGTGTGTGTGTGTGTGTGTGTGTGTGTGCGAATGTGTGTGAATGTGTGATACATCTGAGTTTCAAGCTTCCATCCGTGCCCCCTTGTTCTGTTGTTATTCGTTGTAAACATTTCCTCTGTTTCCACCTTGTCAGTCCCTATTAGTATTGTCCTCCCCTCTCCCTCCTCCTTTTTAACGTCGTCAGGATTAGTTCCTTTAGTCCGTCTTCGTACCTCATCCCTTGCGGCTCTAGGACGAGTCTCGTTGCAAACTTCTGCACCTTTTCGAGCTTCCTTATGTGTTTCTTAAGAGGCGGGGCTCCACGATGGGGCCAGGGGTGTGTGTGTATGTGTGTATGTGTGTGTGTGTGTGTGTGTGTGTGTGTGTGTGTGTGTGTGTGTGTGTGTGTGTGTGTGTGTGTGTGTGTGTGAGAGAGAGGGGGGGGGTCAATGTTCTGCGCTAGGAATTACCTTGAGCACTAAGTTCCCAGTTTTTTTTCATATATTAATATTTCTACTAAGCATGTGACCTAGTTTTCAACCCATTCTTTTACTTAATATATCGCATTCGTAACGGAATCGAACAATCCCTTAAATATGCGACGTTTTAGTAAAAATTTAAGCACCGTAAAATTCCCATTTTTATCGGCCACAAAAGATGAGCTGAATGAAGTCCGTAAGAAAACACTTGAATTCGTCAGCAAATTTTTTTAATTATATATAATTGGGAGTTCCTAAGTGGAATTAGCAATACACGATGTAGTTGTTAATAATCGAAATTTGTGAATCATCAGCACTGGGGTTTTATTACAAGTAAAAATTATGATCTTTACTATTACACACTGACGTTTCAGGATGCCCAGAGTGGAAGGACGTTCGAAATTGTAATGGATTTCAGATTATAATTTCATCGAACTATATTGGAGCAAATCTCTTTTTTGAAATATAAGAGAATGTTCTCTTATTCACTCTTGAGAAAGAATTGTTATACTGCCACATTCTTGAGGACTTTGTCTGGGCCAAAGATATATGATGATCAATAAGGGAAGTTATTAAAAATAAATGGGGGATTATGTCAGAGTAAGAGGAAGCCAATCTTCTTTGCCTCGTTCTATGCTCTGCCACTGTGGCTACACCTAGTCACCTTGTCACCTAGTGTATTGATTGTCACCTAGTGCTTCACTCTTCCCTGTCACCTAGTGTTCTTGTGGGTGCAAAAGGCCTCAACACCTTAGCCTTCCCACTTGTATAATTGAGAAGTAACAGATTTTCTCATTTCCAAGATAATTCCTCATGGTTGGGAGAGGGGGTAGAAATAGCCTAATACATCCCTTTGAGATGTATTTCTTTCTTGTCTCAATAAACATACTTCAACTCATGGTTGGCTATACAGCGCACTCTAAGAGTCGCACAATCACTGCTGCTTTTAATCAAGTAACATCTTGCACAAATCCCAAACTATATTTGATATTACGCTGAAAACGATCCTATTCTATCATAAAGCTAGAAAGGAATTTTTATTTCGGGTCCTAATTAATTTATTGCATACACGAAACTCCAATCTGAAATCGTTGATATAAAATGTGTATCAGCTATTCGGTCCATTATCACACCATTAATTTCGATGATGCTATTTCATTTAAGCTTAAGGGGAAAGCTATTAGAACTTAGCTAGTTTCAACCAGCTGTTAACGAAGGAAAATGGGGCAATTGTCTCGTTTTAGTGACTTGCAGAGACGTGGATAGTTGCTGGCACTTGTCAAGTGAAGTGTTAGGATGTTGGATAATGTATTTCAAGTGCAGTGTTAGGTTGTTGGATGATGTATTTCAAGTGCAGTGTTAGGATGTTAGATAATGTATTTCAAGTGCAGTGTTAGGGTGTTGGATGATGTATTTCAAGTGCAGAGTTAGGGTGTTGGATGATGTATTTCAAGTGCAGAGTTAGGGTGTTGGATAATGTATTTCAAGTGCAGTGTTAGGGTGTTGGATAATGTATTTCAAGTGCAGAGTTAGGGTGTTGGATGATGTATTTCAAGTGCAGAGTTAGGGTGTTGGATAATGTATTTCAAGTGCAGTGTTAGGGTGTTGGATAATGTATTTCAAGTGCAGAGTTAGGGTGTTGGATGATGTATTTCAAGTGCAGAGTTAGGGTGTTGGATGATGTATTTCAAGTGCAGAGTTAGAATGTTAGACGTTTAAAAGTTTTGTCTAGTTAAATTATGTTTTACAACTACCGTTTTTGATGTTTTAGGTACAGAACCATCCCATACCATTTAGGTACAAATAATACATGACTCAAGTATTATTTTAGTGTTAATAGTTCAGGTTTGTATTTCCGGTTCCTTCAGAACCTTTGGTTCCTTGGACGGTACATCAGCTCTGGTGAACCGGATATTCGGAATCTTCATTATTGTTCATATATTCTGATTGGGCAGCTTCCTGTTTAGGGTTTGGAGTTTGGGCGAGTGGTTAAGCAGAGTAAATTAGAGCATTCTAGGGGAAGGAGTTTGGTGGTGTGGTTGAGATAGATGGTGTTGAGGTAGGTGGTGTAGTTGCAGTGGGTGATATGGTTGAAGTGGGTGGTATGGTTGAGGTGGGTTCCTCTGCCCTATACCCATCTCTCAATCCCTTCCCCCCGACTGTCCCTTCGTTGCTTTGTCTCCAGTTTTATTTCATCCTTGCTCGTGTCCTTGTGCAGGAAACCCTTCCAAAGCCAGTTATTCTCGTCAGGTCTTTCATAGCGGCTCATCAGGATTTTTGGTTTTGCTTCATTTAGAAATATCAGAGTTTGGGGTGAATTTCTTCAGTATTCTCCTGTCGGGGCTTAGCATCCCCGTCGATGACTGGGCCGTAGGGATGCTAAGCCCCGAAATCATCTCAAGATAACCTCGAGATAAGATAACCTAGCTGTGCTTGCAGCGGCCGGTCTTTCAACCATCAGTAATTCAAGGCAGTGAGTTTTTTTCCACTAGTTTTTTTGTTATCATATTTACATTTAAAGCTGTGTGTCAAATTGGATTTGGCAACTTCGTCATCTGTTCCATGTGTGTGTGTGTACTCACCTAGTTGTTGTTCTCATCCAGTTGTGCTTGCGGGAGTTGAGCTGCGGCTCCTTGGTCCCGCCTTTCAAGAGTGTGTGTGTGTGTGTGTGTGTGTGTGTGTGTGTGTGTGTGTGTTTGTGTGTGTGTGTGTGAGTGTGTGTGTGGTGTGTGTTCAAATGTACATGCTGCTTGTAATAGTGCTTTATCTCAAGGTTTATTACAAGGACGAAGGAAAAGATTGTGTAGGACGATTAGAGATGGGGAGAAATGGGGGTGGGGGGAAAGAAATTGGTTGAGAAGCAATGACTATTTTATCTCGCTATGGCTCTCCCCCCTCCCCCCACAAGCCGCGTTCAGTGACCTCAAAGTTGAACACGGAATATTAAACTGTTCAACAACATTTCAGGCCCCGCCGACCACAGATATATGTTGAATTTTTAACTTGTGTTCAAGTTTTGTAAGCGGATCCCTCTGACCCTCCCAGCACGTCCCCTCGCTGAGAGAGACGGACTCAAACGTTACCAATATTATATATATATATATATATATATATATATATATATATATATATATGACGACTGAAAACTCACACCCCAGAAGTGACTCGAACCCATACTGCCAGGAGCAACGCAACTGGTAACTACAGGACGCCTTAATCAGTCGCATAAAGTCCTGGGGACCATTCAGGCTTGTTCGCATATTTTTTATATATATATATATATATATATATATAATATATATATATATATATATATATATATATATATATATATATATTATATATATACACACACGTTTTCTACGCATCGGACTCTATAGGTTAGGTGTTGGGCTGTTTGGTTAGGATAAAAGATGGAATTTTTTACGGAGTGACAAATCAAGAAAACGTGCTTATGTCCCCCTTTCCAGCACATGTCCTTGATCTCGTACAAATAAAGTGCCAAAACGTAGAAGTCAGATACTGACTTACATCTACACAAGTAGATCAACTTGTGTAGATGATTAAAATCTACACAAGTAGTTATCTAACTGGTAATTTCGAGCGTGGTCAAGTGAGCTATACCTCGAAACATGCTTCGTATCTTTTTCTGCCATGTAAAATCCTCCCTCAATACACGTAAGCAAACCAACTAACGTGATCTTACCTAGACCTAACTATTCGTAAATCCACAATTGACACAAATACTTATTTCGTTGGTTTTCTACTGAGAAAGACAAATATTACTTGTTAAACTCTATGTAAGTCAGTATTTGACAAAGCTTGAGCTGGAGGATGGGTCGTTCATGATCTATTCGGGTCGTACATGATCTATTCTGGTCGTGCATGATCTATTTGGGTCGTGCAAGATCTATTCGGGTCGTGCATGATCTATTTTGGTCGTGCAAGATCTATTCGGGTCGTGCACAATCTATTCTGGTCGTGCAAGATCTATTCTGGTCGTGCAAGATCTATTCGAATCGTGCATGATCCATTAGGGTCGTGCATGATCTATTTGGGTCGTGCATGATCTATTTGGGTCGTGCATGATCTATTCGGGTCGTGCATGATCTATTCGGTTCTATTCTGCACCGAACAGTCCATGTGGCTGGACTGATATTTCTCAACCCTCGGACATTATTTCCAAAGGCTAGGACCGAGAAACTACCTTTGTACCCTCATGATTAATTCTACACAGGTGACGGAGACTAACCAGAGGTGTACGTCCTTGCCACGAGGACGCTCATGTAGGCGCTAGAGTCCTGAAATCCTTGAAGCTTGTATATTGGAATTATTGGCAACTGTATTAGCAATTTATGTGGCCCACGTGGACAGAAAAAAAATGGTGTATCTACGACCAAACTATCAACAACGGATATATTTAGTGCATAAACCAGTGCAGCGCCGCCGATACGGCTAAAATTTAGTTAAGTTACTGGTGAAAACACTGGTTCATAAACTTTTCCTCGACAGAAAACGCAATAACTAACATGTCGCAGATCTTGTAATCTAATGGATTTACCGACTTGGAGGAAGGTTTGGTTCATACGAGCGATGAGGGTTCGAAACCCCATACTGCAAATATATTTTCAAACGGGGCACTGGTGCAGTTTTGCTCACTACAGGTTGAGCCAGGATTCGATTCCAGGGCAGGGTGAGACGTATGGGCATATTTTCTTAAACCTGATGACTGTCGTAACTCGCAGGAATTAGATATCTTAGAGTTAGTCGACTATTATGAATTGCATCCTGAGGAAGGGCAAGGAAAAACCTCGATAACTGACACAGAAAACAGGAATTTCACGCTGAGAATCAACATGTCAGACCAATAAAAGTGAAGTTGACAAGACTTTCTGGCGTCCACCTGCTTTTCTTGGACACGTCCACCTGCCTTTCTTGGACACGTCTACTTGTCATTCTTGGACGCGTCCACCTGCTTTTCTTGGACACGTCCACCTGTCTTTCTTGGACACGTCCACCTGCCTTTCTTGGACACGTCTACTTGCCTTTCTTGGAAACGTCCACCCGCCTTTCTTATGCCCCCTACGAGTGTTGACCAGACCACAAACTAGAAAGTGAAGGGACGACGACGTTTCGGTCCGTCCTGGACCATTCTCAAGTCGAGTGACAATGGTCCAATCCCCCGACGAGTATTTTCTAACAAGATATCTCACCTCTCGCGTCTTCAAGAAAAGTGTTCAGGTGAAGGATGTGAAGCATAGTGGTGTTGTCGTCGGGGACAACTCCGCACCACTCCTTCCCTAGTAATCGCACCTTTGTCTTTCCCTCTACACTTAGCCCCTTTCCCCTATTCCCCGACGATGGAGAAATAACGTTCATGAGACGTAGAACTAACGCTGATGACGTTAGTTCTACGTTATTCACCCAGAAACGCCCCCTACCCCAAATGCAGCGGAAAGGGAGGGTTGTGGGGAAGATCTTTACCGTCACAGCTCCTTATTTCGTTCCCTTCCCAGCGTATTCTCAATCCCCACGCCCCTCAATCCCCACCTCTAACCCTCCTTCCACGTGGCGGGATAGGAGGGAGGTAATCCTCTACTCTGTATGCGGGAACAACCTGTCTGATGAAGTGTTCTTTTATGATGCTGTTCATTCTCATCTGTAGCAGTTTGCGCTAGCCTTAGCGCGGCAGTCCAGCTTATCCTGCTCGGCTTAATGTAGCAGTTACCGCTGCAGGCCGAGTGTGTGGGCCGAGAGCAAGGTTGTGGCCTACTCGCAGTTTGTTGACTGAACCTCTTAACGCCACTTCGTGCAAGCATTGTTGACGATGGCGGAGCCACCAGCACTCACAATGATACCATTTTTAACTATTTTAACATTGACGCAACGTTGTAATAAGTAATAACAGTTGTGGTTCGTTTGGTTGTGTGAGTGCAAACACTTCTGGCACTCTGCAAAGTTTGCTGACTACCAAAACTTTATTTTTTTGTTATTATTGAAGGGAATACTTCTCTAGAAGTATCCTTACGTGAGTCCCTTGTAAGTGGTGCTATGTCGCAAGTGGATAAAGGTTCCAAGTGCCTGTATTATGTTGTAGCT
Source organism: Procambarus clarkii (assembly GCF_040958095.1). Lineage (NCBI taxonomy): Eukaryota > Metazoa > Arthropoda > Malacostraca > Decapoda > Cambaridae > Procambarus > Procambarus clarkii. The sequence goes on from NC_091169.1 coordinate 37,597,027, forward strand.
GTTTGTTTTTGGTATTATTGGTGTTTGTTAACTGTTTGTATTCTGTGGTTCTAGTTTGTTCTGTTTCTTCTAAGCCTTGTTTGTGTTCATTCGTTTCGGGGAAATTGTTCGTGTTTGCAACTATGTGATTGCAAACGTAGATTACAACAATCAAACGTTGTGATGCAACAATCATGCCGCGGATATATATATATATATATATATATGGCACAACTCTCCTAAACACGAGAGTCAAGTATACAACTTTAGAACACTTTCCCACCAGGAGACTCGAACCCTAGCCAGCACAGAAGCCTTCCAGCAACTGGCATAACAGTTACGCCTTAACCCTCTCCACCACCTGCTCAGACCCTTAAAGAGATGGTAATTTCGGAGTATTTAAATACCACAAAGATCACCACCTCCCAAGAGCACTAGAGCAAGTGAGGGGTCATTTAGACGTTAATTTCATCAAGTCCCTGTTAATATGGGAAGACACAGTGTCTAGTTTAGGAGAGGTTTAGGAGAGTTGTGCCTTAAGCATAGACACTGTGTCTTCCCATATTAACAGGGACTTGATGAAATTAACGTCTAAATGACCCCTCACTTGCTCTAGTGCTCTTGGGAGGTGGTGATCTTTGTGGTATTTAAATACTCCGAAATTACCATCTCTTTAAGGGTCTGAGCAGGTGGTGGAGAGGGTTAAGGCGTACCTGTTATGCCAGTTGCTGGAAGGCTTCTGTGCTGGCTAGGGTTCGAGTCTCCTGGTGGGAAAGTGTTCTAAAGTTATATATATATATATATATATATATATATATATATATATATATATATATATATAATATATATATATATTATATATATATATATATATATATATATATATATATATATATATATATACATTTGAGTGAGGTGGAAGGGGTGATGTGGCATTAACACAAGACAGAACAAGATGTGGCATTAATAGGGTATTAATTTCATCAACACAAGACAGAACAAGAGTATATATATATATATATATATATATATATATATATATATATATATATATATATATATATATTGATATACCGATATACAAACATTATCATATCTAAAACTGTAAGAGTCTTCACTTTTCATTCAATATGGTCCGTGGAACAAGTGGTACGCCTGGGTTCTTATAGAAATGATACACCTGTTTCGTAGGGTAAATAGCACAAGTTGTGTGTAAGGACGGAGAGAGAGAGAGAGAGAGAGAGAGAGAGAGAGAGAGAGAGAGAGAGAGAGAGAGAGAGAGAGAGAGAGAGAGAGAGAGGAGAGAGAGGTAAGACTTCAGAATACCGTCAGGGAATTGTGGGTAAACTTCTGGTTGATTCTGGTTTCCCTTTCTCTTGTCTTCACCACCACCAATTTCACCACAACTGCCACTATTTATATCACCACTAGGCTGGGTAGACTGCATATTCCTAGTTTGTCAAAAAGCATTTGACTCTGTTCTTCATGAAAGACTAGGTAAGACTATTTTCCTGGGGCCAGATTCACGAAGCAGTTACGCAAGTACTTACGAACGTGTACATCTTTCCTCAATCTTTGACAGTTTTGGTTACATTTCTTAAACAGTTTACAAGCATGAAAATTTTCCAATCAACTGTTGTTATTGTCATAACAGCCTCTTGATGCTTCGGAGCTCATTAACTGCTTAATATTTGTAAACAAAACCGCCAAAGATTGAGAAAAGATGTACAGGTTCGTAAATGCTTGCGTAACTGCTTCGTGAATCTGGCCCCTGATACTATAGAGACAATATAACCAATTCAATTATTGGAACCTTCTTAAACCTCCTAAGATGTTCTCTCAAACAAGGAAACAAAAGAGTCATCACGTAATATATTAAATAATGTATACCTGGGAGATACACTCCCCGTCCCCGAGCTCGGAGGAGCCGCGTATACCTGTCTCACGCCCCGGGCTGATAGACTCTTCATGAGATTAATAATTTTCCATCATCCAGTTATCTTGGTAGAGAAAAATGCTGCCTATCAACCCAATATTTCTCGTCATCGCTGCCCACCAACCCAATATTTCTCGTCCTCGCTGCCCACCAACCCAATATTTCTCGTCCTCGCTGCCTATCAACCCAATATTTCTCGTCCTCGCTGCCCACCAACCCAATATTTCTTGTCCTCGCTGCCCACCAACCCAATATTTCTCGTCCTCGCTGCCCACCAACCCAATATTTCTCGTCCTCGCTGCCTATCAACCCAATATTTCTCGTCTTCGGTGCCTATCAACCCAATATTTCTCGTCCTCGCTGCCCACCAACCCAATATTTCTCGTTCTCTCTCTGCCCACCACCCAATATTTCTCGTCATCGCTGCCCACCAACCCAATATTTCTCGTCCTCGATGCCCACCAACCCAATATTTCTCTTCCTCGATGCCCACCAACACAATATTTCTCGTCCTCGCTGCCTACCAACCCAATATTTCTCATTCTCGCTGCCTACCAACCCAATATTTCTCGTCCTCGCTGCCTACCAACCCAATATATCTCATTCTCGCTGCCTACCAACCCAATATTTCTCGTCCTCGCTGCCTTCTATTGGTGTACGAATTATTCCTATGATCGAACTGATACGTAATAAAGTGAACCTCGACTAGTCTCGAGTTATCCCTTAAGATAACTAGTACTCAAGGGATGAATTTCATCTGGTAAAGCCAAATATTAGGAGCCTTTGAGACGTAGTGTCAACTTAACTTATTCTCAAGCTCTACATGGGTGAGCTTGCTTGAGCTTGCCTCTATTATCTAGTAGAGAGTCGCCTCTATTATCTAATAGAGAGTCGCCTCTATTATCTAGTAGATAGTCGCCTCTATTATCTAGTGTTCAGCGCTCAGCGTTCAAGCTTGGTTGAACGCTGATGCCTCGGTGAGTAATCTGAGTATCTAGAGTAAGCAAGCAGAACTAGAGCTGTGTTGTGTATTTATTATTTGTGCTCCAGGATCGAGCTCTCAGCTCTTGGTCCCCGCCTTTCTAACCGTCGGCTGTTTAATGAACTGTCTCCCAACCTAATTTTTTTCTTTTTATTTACTCCTATATATATTTCTTTCATACACACTCATCCTCAGGATGCAATCTGTAGCAGGTAACGCCCAGGTACTTATTTACCACTAGGTGGACAGGAGCATCAGGTGAAAGAAACTGCTCGTTTGTTTCTGTCGCGTCCGGGCATCGAACCCAGTCTCTTAGGACTGCGACCCCTGAGTGCTGTCAGCTCGGCCGCGAGGTTAAGTGTGTGTGTGTGTGTGTGTGTGTGTGTGTGTGTACTCACCTAGTTGTGTTTGCGGGGGTTGAGCTCTGGCTCTTTGGTCCCGCCTCTCAACCGTCAATCAACAGGTGTACAGGTTCCTGAGCCTATTGGGCTCTATCATATCTACACTTGAAACTGTGTATGGAGTCAGCCTCCACCACATTACTTCCTAATGCATTCCATTTGTCAACCACTCTGACACTAAAAAAGTTCTTTCTAATATCTCTGTGGCTCATTTGGGCACTCAGTTTCCACCTGTGTCCCCTAGTGCGTGTTCCCCTTGTGTTAAATAGCCTGTCTTTATCAACCCTGTCGATTCCCTTGAGAATCTTGAATGTGGTGATCATGTCCTCCCTAACTCTTCTGTCTTCCAACGAAGTGAGGTTCAATTCCCGTAGTCTCTCCTCGTAGCTTATACCTCTCAGCTCGGGTACTAGTCTGGTAGCAAACCTATGAACCTTTTCCAGTTTATGTGTGTGTGTGTGTGTGTGTGTGTGTGTGTGTGTGTGTGTATTCACCTAGTTGTGTATTCACCTAGTTATGTTTGCGGGGGTTGAGCTTTGCTCTTTCGGCCCGCCTCTCAACTGTCAATCAACTGTTTTTACTAACTACTTTTTTTTTCTCCACACCTCACACACACACCCAGGATGCAGCCCGTGACCGCTGACTAACTCCCAGGTACCTATTTACTGCTAGGTAACAGGGGCATTCAGGGTGGAAGAAACTTTGCCCATTTGTTTCTGTCTGGTGCGGGAATCGAACCCGCGCCACAGAATTTCGAGTCCTGCGCGCTATCCACCAGGCTACCAGGCCCCCCCCCTGTGTGTGTGTGTGTGTGTGTGTGTGTGTGTGTGTGTGTGTGTGTGTGTGTGTGTGTGTGTGTGTGTGTGTGTATGTGTGAGTGTGTGTGTGTACGCGGGTGCGTATGTATACATGTTTGTGAGAGCGTGTTTATGGTCGTAGAAATGTGACATCATAATTTTTCAATAATACACTTAGAAGACAATCACCTTAGCTACACCACGCACTTTAGAAGTAACATTGAACAAGAGAAAAAGTTCCTAATACAGCCAAAGATGATAAAAGTTACATTTGAAAGACATAATCTTTCCTGAATTATATTTTTTGATGAATTAACTTAAGATTCAGGATACAAAGCATCGCATTCAAAATATAAAGCTTGTGTGAGCCCGCGGCGTTATCTGCCTCGATGGCTTTTGTTCATTTGGCGAAAGTAACTCAATTTTTGGCGGTCAACGAACGCAAAATGGCGGAGGTAAGACAAGTGAGGAGCCGGGGAAGATCCCCCGAAGACACTGGCTCCTGGTGCTTCTTATACCGTGTTTAAGGTTCACTGGATCACTGGTGCTTCCGGCCCCCTTGCGTGCTGCTTCTGATGTGTGTGTGTGTGTGTGTGTGTGTGTGTGTGTGTGTGTGTGTGTGTGTGTACTCATCTATTTGTACTCGCCTAATTGTGCATGCGGGAGTTGAGCTTTGGCTCTTTGGTCCCGCCTGTTATATTATCATAGCATGTTATATTATCATAGCAATATGGAAGTTGTAGTGAAGGACCTGGTGACTCTAGTGGGAGCCCTGAGGACAGAGTTGGACTCTCTGCGGGAGGAGGTGCGTCAGCTTAAAAAACAACGAGAAGTAACGAAGGAGGAGACCAGCAGTAAAGGGACCTCGTCTTGGAGAGTTGCGAAAGACAGGGGCCTTAAGAAGACTTTGATAAAGCCGCCTTCAAACGCCATAGCAACTTCAAATTCATTTGACGTTTTGGAGGACGAGTGCTGTGGAGAGACTGTGGATCGCGCAAAAGGGAAAGCAACGAAGAGAAAGGAAGCGCAGGCCCCTCAGAAAGTAAAGGAAGTACCTAAGCAAACATTAGTTGTGGGAGATTCCCAGATAAGGTATTTGGATAGAACGTTTTGTGCTAGAGATAGGGGGAACAGGTTAAGGGTTTGCTATCCCGGAGCTGGCATTGGTGATATTATAAACAACATGAATGATATTATGGCTGGTAATGGAACAATCCCATTATTTGCATTAGCGTGGGAGGAAATGATGTTGGTCGAGTCAGGAGTGAGGAACTGATTCAGAGGTATAAACAGCCATAGAGTTAGTTAGGAGCAAGGGAGGAATCCCGATCATATGTGGCATTCTTCCAAGAAAGGGAGTGGGAAATGAATGGATATCGAGGGCACTTGGTGTCAATTGCCGGCTGGAAAGATTATTGCAAATCAAATGCACTATCTTTCATAGACAACTGGGAACACTCTATGGCAAGAAATGAAATGTATGCTCGTGATGGGGTGCATCTATCGAGAGCTGGGGTTGTTTGCTGTTGCGAACTCGCTAGAAGAAGTGGTTAGATGGTGTTTGTTTGGTTTTTAAACTGTTAGTAGATAGAGGTATGGGAATTGATTTGGAGGAAGGAGGTAATAAAAGTATGTGTTTGTGGGAGAAAGGAATTGGCAAAACGATCAGGGAAAGAGAAGGTCCGCAAAATAACAATTCACTTAGGGTATATTACACTAACAGTAGAAGTCTAAGAAATAAAATTAACGAAATTAAATGCTCTTGTCTGCACAGAAAAAATAGATATTATTGCACTTACCGAAACGTGGATGAATGTAGAAAATAGAGAACTATTAGCTGAATATCAAATATATGGATTTAAACTATTTCACACAGATAGATATATTAGACGAGGAGGTGGAGTAGCCATATATGTTAGGGACAATTTGAAATGTAGTCTCAAAGAGGGAATCAAAACAGAGCCACACACAGAAACTATTTGGATTGAATTAAACGAAAAGCTAATAATATTATAATAGGAGTAATATATAGGCCACCAAATTTAGACAGAATGGAAGCAAAGCATCTATGGGATGAAATATCTAGAGCATCTAGATCTAACAGTATTTATGTCCATGGGTGACTTTAATTTTAGCGGAATAAACTGGTTGAACAAAACAGGGAATAGTGAAGCAGAAGATTTTCTAGAATTAATTGACGATTGCTTTCTTACGCAACACATTAAGGAACCAACACGGGAAAATAATATTTTAGATTTAGTGTTAACTAACAGGGAAACGCAAATTAATGACATCGAAATAGGGAGTGAGCTAGGGAGCAGTGATCACAAAGAAATCAGATTTAGCATAGAATGGAATAGACCAGTAGGAGAAAATTCTGTTAAAGTGCCAGATTTTCGAAAAGCTGATTTTAATAGCCTAAGAAATTGTTTGGGTCAAATTGATTGGAAAGGCTTGGGTATGGGGTGTGGGCCGGTCTTGGAGCGAGACATGAACCCAGCGATAGGTGACTTAAATGGGATTTCGATGTGGATTCCAATATATAACTATTTAAGAATATCTAAACAAAGCCACAGGAACGTAGTATACCATACAAATTGAATAGATCGTATACTAATGACCCAAAGTGGATAACAAAGAATTTGAAGAACCTTATAGGTAAAAAGAGAGCTTGGTACAAAAGGATTAAAAATGGGGAGGTCACTTTAGAACAGGAATTCGTACAAACTGGTTAGAAATGTTAAAAAAGAGATAAGGAAAGCAAAAAGAAACTATGAAGTTCGCATAGCAGGGCAAGCAAAGACAAATCCTAAAGGGTTTTTTCAGTTATATCGTACTAAGACTAGGGAAAGGATAGGTCCATTAAAAACTGAGACAGGTCAAATAACAGATAGTGATGAAGAGATGAGTAGTATTTTTAATAAATATTTTGTATCTGTATTTACTAAAGAGGAACTTAACAATATGCCTTCAGCCGAACAAGTCTATGTGGGTGGGGACGAGGACAGGTTGACGAGTTTAGCAGTTACCAGGGAGGATGTTCTTAAACAAATAGTAAAACTCAAACCAAACAAATCCCCAGGGCCGGATGAAGTGTTTGCTAGGGTGCTTAAAGAATGCAAAGAGGAGCTTTGTGACCCACTGTCAACCATATTTAATAAATCAATAGAGTCAGGCAGAGTGCCAGAGTTTTGGAAAGTTGCTAATGTGATACCAGTTTTTAAGAAAGGAGATAGATCACTTGCGTCTAACTATCGACCAATTAGCCTAACGTCTATTGTGGGAAAGTTACTCGAATCTATAATAGCAAATAAAATTCGTCTTCATCTTGAAAAACATAAATTAATAATTGAGTCGCAACATGGTTTTATAAATGGCCGTTCATGTTTAACAAATTTGTTATCTTTTTATTCTAGCATTGTTGAGGCAGTTGATAGTGGTAAGGATTGCGATGTTGTATACCTTCATTTGACGTTTTGGAGGACGAGTGCTGTGGTGAGACTGTGGATCGCGCAAAAGGGAAAGCAACGAAGAGAAAGGAAGCGCAGGCCCCTCAGAAAGTAAAGGAAGTACCTAAGCAAACATTAGTTGTGGGAGATTCCCAGATAAGGTATTTGGATAGAACGTTTTGTGCTAGAGATAGGGGGAACAGGTTAAGGGTTTGCTATCCCGGAGCTGGCATTGGTGATATTATAAACAACATGAATGATATTATGGCTGGTAATGGGAACAATCCCATTATTTGCATTAGCGTGGGAGGAAATGATGTTGGTCGAGTCAGGAGTGAGGAACTGATTCAGAGGTATAAAACAGCCATAGAGTTAGTTAGGAGCAAGGGAGGAATCCCGATCATATGTGGCATTCTTCCAAGAAAGGGAGTGGGAAATGAATGGATATCGAGGGCACTTGGTGTCAATTGCCGGCTGGAAAGATATTGCAAATCAAATGCAATATCTTTCATAGACAACTGGGAACACTTCTATGGAAGAAATGAAATGTATGCTCGTGATGGGGTGCATCTATCGAGAGCTGGGGTTGTTGCTGTTGCGAACTCGCTAGAAGAAGTGGTTAGAGGTGTTTGTTTGGGTTTAAACTGTTAGTAGATAGAGGTATGGGAATTGATTTGGAGGAAGGAGGTAATAAAAGTATGTGTTTGTGGGAGAAAGGAATTGGCAAAACGATCAGGGAAAGAGAAGGGTCCGCAAAATAACAATTCACTTAGGGTATATTACACTAACAGTAGAAGTCTAAGAAATAAAATTAACGAATTAAATGCTCTTGTCTGCACAGAAAAAATAGATATTATTGCACTTACCGAAACGTGGATGAATGTAGAAAATAGAGAACTATTAGCTGAATATCAAATATATGGATTTAAACTATTTCACACAGATAGATATATTAGACGAGGAGGTGGAGTAGCCATATATGTTAGGGACAATTTGAAATGTAGTCTCAAAGAGGGAATCAAAACAGAGCCACACACAGAAACTATTTGGATTGAATTAAACGAAAAAGCTAATAATATTATAATAGGAGTAATATATAGGCCACCAAATTTAGACAGAATGGAAGCAAAGCATCTATGGGATGAAATATCTAGAGCATCTAGATCTAACAGTATTTATGTCATGGGTGACTTTAATTTTAGCGGAATAAACTGGTTGAACAAAACAGGGAATAGTGAAGCAGAAGATTTTCTAGAAATTAATTGACGATTGCTTTCTTACGCAACACATTAAGGAACCAACAAGGGAAAATAATATTTTAGATTTAGTGTTAACTAACAGGGAAACGCAAATTAATGACATCGAAATAGGGAGTGAGCTAGGGAGCAGTGATCACAAAGAAATCAGATTTAGCATAGAATGGAATAGACCAGTAGGAGAAAATTCTGTTAAAGTGCCAGATTTTCGAAAAGCTGATTTTAATAGCCTAAGAAATTTTTTGGGTCAAATTGATTGGAAGGCTTGGGTATGGGGTGTGGGCCGGTCTTGGAGCGAGACATGAACCCAGCGATAGGTGACTTAAATGGGGATTTCGATGTGGATTCAATATATAACTTATTTAAGAATATTCTAAACAAAGCACAGGAACGTAGTATACCATACAAATTGAATAGATCGTATACTAATGACCCAAAGTGGATAACAAAGAATTTGAAGAACCTTATAGGTAAAAAGAGAGCTTGGTACAAAAGGATTAAAAATGGGGAGGTCACTTTAGAACAGGAATTCGTACAACTGGTTAGAAATGTTAAAAAAGAGATAAGGAAAGCAAAAAGAAACTATGAAGTTCGCATAGCAGGGCAAGCAAAGACAAATCCTAAAGGGTTTTTTCAGTTATATCGTACTAAGACTAGGGAAAGGATAGGTCCATTAAAAACTGAGACAGGTCAAATAACAGATAGTGATGAAGAGATGAGTAGTATTTTTAATAAATATTTTGTATCTGTATTTACTAAAGAGGAACTTAACAATATGCCTTCAGCCGAACAAGTCTATGTGGGTGGGGACGAGGACAGGTTGACGAGTTTAGCAGTTACCAGGGAGGATGTTCTTAAACAAATAGTAAAACTCAAACCAAACAAATCCCCAGGGCCGGATGAAGTGTTTGCTAGGGTGCTTAAAGAATGCAAAGAGGAGCTTTGTGACCCACTGTCAACCATATTTAATAAATCAATAGAGTCAGGCAGAGTGCCAGAGTTTTGGAAAGTTGCTAATGTGATACCAGTTTTTAAGAAAGGAGATAGATCACTTGCGTCTAACTATCGACCAATTAGCCTAACGTCTATTGTGGGAAAGTTACTCGAATCTATAATAGCAAATAAAATTCGTCTTCATCTTGAAAAACATAAATTAATAATTGAGTCGCAACATGGTTTTATAAATGGCCGTTCATGTTTAACAATTTGTTATCTTTTTTATTCTAGCATTGTTGAGGCAGTTGATAGTGGTAAGGATTGCGATGTTGTATACCTTGACTTTAGCAAAGCTTTTGATACAGTGCCACATGAAAGACTGATTAAAAAAATAGAGTCTCATGGTATTGGGGGGTGCTATATTAAGCTGGATTAGGGCATGGCTATACCAAAGGAAACAGAGTGTTAGTATAAATGGAATCAAGTCAGAGTGGGAAAATGTTGTAAGTGGAGTGCCTCAAGGCTCTGTCCTGGGACCTCTGTTGTTTATAATATATATAAATGATTTAGATTCAGGTTTGAGTAGCAACATTTGCAAATTTGCCGATGATACGAAAATCGGTAGGGAAATTAATTCGGAGGAGGACTCACTATCACTTCAAGTTGATCTAGATAGGGTTTTGAAATGGTCAAAGGATTGGCAGATGCAGTTTAATGCTGATAAATGTAAAGTTCTGAGGTTAGGTAATGATGATAGAGTTACAAGATACGAGCTAGATGGTGTTGTGATTGCGAAGTCGGATTGCGAAAGGGATCTGGGAGTTATGATTAGTAAGAATTTAAAACAAAAGGATCAATGCATAAATGTTCGTAATAAGGCAAATCGGACACTTGGATTTATTAATCGCAGCGTTAGTAACAAGACACCTGGTGTGGTTCTCAAGCTATATCTTGCTCTAGTTAGGCCCCATTTAGATTATGCAGTTCAGTTTTGGTCGCCATATTATAGAATGGATATAAATTCACTTGAACGTGTCCAGCGTAGGATGACTAAGTTAATTCCCCAAATTAGAAATCTTTCATATGAAGAAAGATTAACAAAGCTTAAGTTGCATTCACTGGAAAGGCGAAGAGTTAGGGGTGACATGATAGAGGTTTACAAGTGGATGAATGGACATAACCGGGGGATATTAATAGGGTATTAAAAGTATCAACACAGGACAGAACACGAAACAATGGATATAAATTGGATAAGTTTAGATTTAGGAAAGACTTGGGTAAATACTGGTTCAGTAACAGGGTTGTTGATTTGTGGAACCAATTGCCGCGTAACATTGTGGAGGTGGGGTCCCTCGATTGTTTCAAGCACGGGTTGGACAAGTATATGAGTGGGATTGGGTGGTTATAGAATAGGAGCTGCCTCGTATGGGCCAATAGGCCTTCTGCAGTTACCTTTGTTCTTATGTTCTTATGACTTTAGCAAAGCTTTTGATACAGTGCCACATGAAAGACTGATTAAAAAAATAGAGTCTCATGGTATTGGGGGTGCTATATTAAGCTGGATTAGGGCATGGCTATACCAAAGGAAACAGAGAGTTAGTATAAATGGAATCAAGTCAGAGTGGGAAAATGTTGTAAGTGGAGTGCCTCAAGGCTCTGTCCTGGGACCTCTGTTGTTTATAATATATATAAATGATTTAGATTCAGGTTTGAGTAGCAACATTTGCAAATTTGCCGATGATACGAAAATCGGTAGGGAAATTAATTCGGAGGAGGACTCACTATCACTTCAAGTTGATCTAGATAGGGTTTTGAAATGGTCAAAGGATTGGCAGATGCAGTTTAATGCTGATAAATGTAAAGTTCTGAGGTTAGGTAATGATGATAGAGTTACAAGATACGAGCTAGATGGTGTTGTGATTGCGAAGTCGGATTGCGAAAGGGATCTGGGAGTTATGATTAGTAAGAATTTAAAACAAAAGGATCAATGCATAAATGTTCGTAATAAGGCAAATCGGACACTTGGATTTATTAATCGCAGCGTTAGTAACAAGACACCTGGTGTGGTTCTCAAGCTATATCTTGCTCTAGTTAGGCCCCATTTAGATTATGCAGTTCAGTTTTGGTCGCCATATTATAGAATGGATATAAATTCACTTGAACGTGTCCAGCGTAGGATGACTAAGTTAATTCCCCAAATTAGAAATCTTTCATATGAAGAAAGATTAACAAAGCTTAAGTTGCATTCACTGGAAAGGCGAAGAGTTAGGGGTGACATGATAGAGGTTTACAAGTGGATGAATGGACATAACCGGGGGGATATTAATAGGGTATTAAAAGTATCAACACAGGACAGAACACGAAACAATGGATATAAATTGGATAAGTTTAGATTTAGGAAAGACTTGGGTAAATACTGGTTCAGTAACAGGGTTGTTGATTTGTGGAACCAATTGCCGCGTAACATTGTGGAGGTGGGGTCCCTCGATTGTTTCAAGCACGGGTTGGACAAGTATATGAGTGGGATTGGGTGGTTATAGAATAGGAGCTGCCTCGTATGGGCCAATAGGCCTTCTGCAGTTACCTTTGTTCTTATGTTCTTATGTTCTTTCAACTGTCAATCAACTGGTGTACAGATTCCTGAGCCTATTGGGCTCTGTCATATCTACATTTGAAACTGTGTATGGAGTCAGCCTCCACCACATCACTGCCTAATGCATTCCATCCGTTAACTACTCTGACACTGAAAAAGTTCCTTCTAAAGTCCCTATGTGTGTATGTGTGTGTGTGTACTTACCTAGTTGGTGATTGCTGTGCATGAGCTTCGGCTCTTTTGGTCCGCCTCTTGACATCCAATCAACCTGATGTACAGGTTCCTAAGCCTATTGGGCTCTATCATATCTACATTTAAGACTGTGTATGAACATAAGAACATAAGAACATAAGAACAAAGGTAACTGCAGAAGGCCTATTGGCCCATACGAGGCAGCTCCTATTCTATAACCACCCAATCCCACTCATATACTTGTCCAACCCGTGCTTGAAACAATCGAGGGACCCCACCTCCACAATGTTACGCGGCAATTGGTTCCACAAATCAACAACCCTGTTACTGAACCAGTATTTACCCAAGTCTTTCCTAAATCTAAACTTATCCAATTTATATCCATTGTTTCGTGTTCTGTCCTGTGTTGATACTTTTAATACCCTATTAATATCCCCCCGGTTATGTCCATTCATCCACTTGTAAACCTCTATCATGTCACCCCTAACTCTTCGCCTTTCCAGTGAATGCAACTTAAGCTTTGTTAATCTTTCTTCATATGAAAGATTTCTAATTTGGGGAATTAACTTAGTCATCCTACGCTGGACACGTTCAAGTGAATTTATATCCATTCTATAATATGGCGACCAAACTGAACTGCATAATCTAAATGGGGCCTAACTAGAGCAAGATATAGCTTGAGAACCACACCAGGTGTCTTGTTACTAACGCTGCGATTAATAAATCCAAGTGTCCGATTTGCCTTATTACGAACATTTATGCATTGATCCTTTTGTTTTAAATTCTTACTAATCATAACTCCCAGATCCCTTTCGCAATCCGACTTCGCAATCACAACACCATCTAGCTCGTATCTTGTAACTCTATCATCATTACCTAACCTCAGAACTTTACATTTATCAGCATTAAACTGCATCTGCCAATCCTTTGACCATTTCAAAACCCTATCTAGATCAACTTGAAGTGATAGTGAGTCCTCCTCCGAATTAATTTCCCTACCGATTTTCGTATCATCGGCAAATTTGCAAATGTTGCTACTCAAACCTGAATCTAAATCATTTATATATATTATAAACAACAGAGGTCCCAGGACAGAGCCTTGAGGCACTCCACTTACAACATTTTCCCACTCTGACTTGATTCCATTTATACTAACTCTCTGTTTCCTTTGGTATAGCCATGCCCTAATCCAGCTTAATATAGCACCCCCAATACCATGAGACTCTATTTTTTTAATCAGTCTTTCATGTGGCACTGTATCAAAAGCTTTGCTAAAGTCAAGGTATACAACATCGCAATCCTTACCACTATCAACTGCCTCAACAATGCTAGAATAAAAAGATAACAAATTTGTTAAACATGAACGGCCATTTATAAAACCATGTTGCGACTCAATTATTAATTTATGTTTTTCAAGATGAAGACGAATTTTATTTGCTATTATAGATTCGAGTAACTTTCCCACAATAGACGTTAGGCTAATTGGTCGATAGTTAGACGCAAGTGATCTATCTCCTTTCTTAAAAACTGGTATCACATTAGCAACTTTCCAAAACTCTGGCACTCTGCCTGACTCTATTGATTTATTAAATATGGTTGACAGTGGGTCACAAAGCTCCTCTTTGCATTCTTTAAGCACCCTAGCAAACACTTCATCCGGCCCTGGGGATTTGTTTGGTTTGAGTTTTACTATTTGTTTAAGAACATCCTCCCTGGTAACTGCTAAACTCGTCAACCTGTCCTCGTCCCCACCCACATAGACTTGTTCGGCTGAAGGCATATTGTTAAGTTCCTCTTTAGTAAATACAGATACAAAATATTTATTAAAAATACTACTCATCTCTTCATCACTATCTGTTATTTGACCTGTCTCAGTTTTTAATGGACCTATCCTTTCCCTAGTCTTAGTACGATATAACTGAAAAAACCCTTTAGGATTTGTCTTTGCTTGCCCTGCTATGCGAACTTCATAGTTTCTTTTTGCTTTCCTTATCTCTTTTTTAACATTTCTAACCAGTTGTACGAATTCCTGTTCTAAAGTGACCTCCCCATTTTTAATCCTTTTGTACCAAGCTCTCTTTTTACCTATAAGGTTCTTCAAATTCTTTGTTATCCACTTTGGGTAATTAGTATACGATCTATTCAATTTGTATGGTATACTACGCTCCTGTGCTTTGTTTAGAATATTCTTAAATAAGTTATATATTGAATCCACATCGAAATCCCCATTTAAGTCACCTATCGCTGGGTTCATGTCTCGCTCCAAGACCGGCCCACACCCCATACCCAAGCCTTTCCAATCAATTTGACCCAAAAAATTTCTTAGGCTATTAAAATCAGCTTTTCGAAAATCTGGCACTTTAACAGAATTTTCTCCTACTGGTCTATTCCATTCTATGCTAAATCTGATTTCTTTGTGATCACTGCTCCCTAGCTCACTCCCTATTTCGATGTCATTAATTTGCGTTTCCCTGTTAGTTAACACTAAATCTAAAATATTATTTTCCCGTGTTGGTTCCTTAATGTGTTGCGTAAGAAAGCAATCGTCAATTAATTCTAGAAAATCTTCTGCTTCACTATTCCCTGTTTTGTTCAACCAGTTTATTCCGCTAAAATTAAAGTCACCCATGACATAAATACTGTTAGATCTAGATGCTCTAGATATTTCATCCCATAGATGCTTTGCTTTCATTCTGTCTAAATTTGGTGGCCTATATATTACTCCTATTATAAAGTCTTCCTTCGCTATCTCGCTTCTCAGTCCATACTATTTGTTAACTACTCTGACACTGACAAAAATATTTCTAATGTTTCGGACTCATTTGGGTACTCGGTTTCCACCTGTGTTCTCTTGGCTGTTAATGTTGGCCTGTTGCATGAAAATGTACGTGGACGCTGTCATTGTAAGCCTATTGCCTGACAGTGTTCTAGAACGCTGTTAATGTTGGTGAAAAAGATCGAACATTTGAAGAACGGATTGCGTTCGGAATCCGACATTAGTCGGATTGCGAAAGGGATCTGGGAGTTATGATTAGTAAGAATTTAAAACAAAAGGATCAATGCATAAATGTTCGTAATAAGGCAAATCGGACACTTGGATTTATTAATCGCAGCGTTAGTAACAAGACACCTGGTGTGGTTCTCAAGCTATATCTTGCTCTAGTTAGGCCCCATTTAGATTATGCAGTTCAGTTTTGGTCGCCATATTATAGAATGGATATAAATTCACTTGAACGTGTCCAGCGTAGGATGACTAAGTTAATTCCCCAAATTAGAAATCTTTCATATGAAGAAAGATTAACAAAGCTTAAGTTGCATTCACTGGAAAGGCGAAGAGTTAGGGGCGACATGATAGAGGTTTACAAGTGGGTGAATGGACATAACAAGGGGGATATTAATAGGGTATTAAAAGTATCAACACAGGACAGAACACGAAACAATGGGTATAAATTGGATAAGTTTAGATTTAGGAAAGACTTGGGTAAATACTGGTTCAGTAACAGGGTTGTAGATTTGTGGAACCAATTGCCGCGTAACGTGGTGGAGGTGGGGTCCCTCGATTGTTTCAAGCGCGGGTTGGACAAGTATATGAGTGGGATTGGGTGGTTATAGAATAGGAGCTGCCTCGTATGGGCCAATAGGCCTTCTGCAGTTACCTTTGTTCTTATGTTCTTATGTTCTTAAGAACAAGTTAGCGGGTAACATAACAGATGTGAGATTACAGTAGGTTAGACTGCAAATGAATTAGTTTGGCTGGATATGAATAGAGGCTACATCGAATGGGCCAATAGGAGCTGCCTCACATGGACCAATAGGAGCTGCCTCACATGGACCAATAGGAGCTGCCTCACATGGACCAATAGGAGCTGCCTCACATGGACCAATAGGAGCTGCCTCACATGGACCAATAGGAGCTGCCTCACATGGACCAATAGGAGCTGCCTCACATGGACCAATAGGAGCTGCCTCACATGGACCAATAGGAGCTGCCTCACATGGACCAATAGGAGCTGCCTCACATGGACCAATAGGAGCTGCCTCACATGGACCAATAGGAGCTGCCTCACATGGACCAATAGGAGCTGCCTCACATGGACCAATAGGAGCTGCCTCACATGGACCAATAGACCTGCCTCACATGGACCTTCTCACATCACTTAGGGTCCCGGTAGTACAGTCTGATTCGTTCTCGACGCACAATCAAAACCGGGTTCGACTCTCGGGCGGGACACAAATGGGTGGGAACATTTCTTTTCACCTAATGGGACTGTTCACCTAGCAGTAAGCTGGTACTCGGTAATTAGCTAGCTAGTTGTGGGGTTGCATCCTGGGCGAGGGCAGTAATTTGACCTGGGGGGGCGGGGCTGATAAAAGCCAAAACGTGTATGAATACACTCAGGCTTCCTGTCCCCAACACAATGAATTATTATTATTTGGTCAAGGGGGTCTCGTAGCCTGGTGGATAGCGCGCAGGACTCGTAATTCTGTGGCGCGGGTTCGATTCCCGCACGAGGCAGAAACAAATGGGCAAAGTTTCTTTCGTCCTGAATGCCCCTGTTACCTAGCAGTAAAATAGGTACCTGGGTGTTAGTCAGCTGTCACGGGCTGCTTCCTGGGGGTGGAGGCCTGGTCGAGGACCGGGCCGCGGGGACACTAAAGCCTCGAAATCATCTCAAGATAACCTCCCCATGGCGCAATGGCCAGACACTCGCCCCGCACTTCGCGAGCAATTTGGCCTGAGGTTTGTATCCTGGTCAGGGAGGATTGACTGGGCGCTAGTCCTTAACTGTTCACCTCTGTTTACCGACCAATGAATGGGTACTTGGTTGTTAAACGACTGACGGGTTGTATTCCGGAGAAAATTTAAGATTAAGGACTTGCCCTAAACGCTATGCCTACTAGTGGCTTAACAAGAGTGAAAGAACTCTTGTAAATATAAGATAAAGAAATTGACCAATAGGAACTGCCTTGCGTGGACCAAGAGGAACTGTCTCGTATCGGCTAATAGACTGTCCAGCCTAATAGACTGCTAATACTGTCCATAGTTTGGTCCAGCCTGGTGGACCAAACTCTCACAAGTCAAGCCTGGCCTCGGGCCGGGCTTGGGGAGTAGAAGAACTCCCAGAACCCCATCAACCAGGTATCAACCAGGTATCAACCAGACCTATTGCAGTTTCCTATATTCTAATGTTCATACATGCCATCAATGTCTACGCTACAGTGTTAACCAAATGCCACAATGTCGACCAAATATCTTGGATTTTCTTTACGAATTGGTTTTAAATATGTGTTCATCCAATCAGAGATTAAATAAAAGATGTTTATAGTATACAGACTCCACCTTTGTCAATCTAGTGCAGTGATTCTGCGCCTGAATATTACAGTGTGTGCACTTCTGAATACCACAGAGTCCTTAATAGGACCGTTGGTCCTACTCTCTCTGCTGCTGGCCTGTGTGTGTGTGTGTGTGTGTGTGTGTGTGTGTACTCACCTATTTGTACTCACCTAGTTGTGCTTGCGGGAGTTGAGCTTTGGCTCTTTGGTCCCGCCTCTCAACCGTCAATCAACTGGTGTACAGATTCCTGAGCCTACTGGGCTCTATCATATCTACATTTAAAACTGTGTATGGAGTCAGCCTCCACCACATCACTGCCTAATGCATTCCATCCGTTAACTACTGACACTGAAAAAGTTCCTTCTAACGTCTCCGTGGTTCATGTGGGTATTCAGTTTCCGCCTGTGTCCCCTTGTTCGCGTCCCACCAGTGTTGAATAGTTTATCCTTGTTTACCCGGTCGATTCCTCTGAGGATTTTGTAGGTTGTGATCATGTCTCCCCTTACTCTTCTGTCTTCCAGTGTCGTAAGGTGCATTTCCCGCAGCCTTTCCTCGTAACTCATGCCTCTTAGTTCTGGGACTAGTCTAGAGGCATACTTTTGAACTTTTTCCAGCTTCGTCTTGTGCTTGACAAGGTACGGGCTCCATGCTGGGGCCGCATACTCCAGGATTGGTCTTATATATGTGGTGTACAAGATTCTGAATGATTCCTTACACAGGTTCCTGAACGCTGTTCTGATGTTAGCCAGCCTCGCATATGCCGCAGACGTTATTCTTTTTATGTGGGCTTCAGGAGACAGATTTGGTGTGATATCAACTCCTAGATCTTTCTCTCTGTCCGTTTCATTAAGTACTTCATCTCCTATTCTGTATCCTGTGTCTGGCCTCCTGTTTCCACTGCCTAGTTTCATTACTTTGCATTTACTCGGGTTGAACTTCAACAGCCATTTGTTGGACCATTCACTCAGTCTGTCTAGGTCATCTTGTAGCCTCCTAGTATCGTCCTCAGTTTCAATCCTCATAATTTTTGCGTCATCGGCAAACATTGAGAGAAACGATTCTATACCCTCTGGGAGATCATTTACATATGATCTCCCAGAGGGCATAGAATGTACTCACCTATTTGTACTCACCTATTTGTGCTTGCGGGGGTTGAGCTTTGGCTCTTTGGTCCCGCCTCTCAACTGTCAATCAACTGGTGTACAGATTCCTGAGCCTACTGGGCTCTATCATATCTACATTTAAAACTGTGTATGGAGTCAGCCTCCACCACATCACTGCCTAATGCATTCCATCCGTTAACTACTCTGACACTGAAAAAGTTCCTTCTAACGTCTCTGTGGCTCATGTGAGTACTCAGTTTCCACCTGTGTCCCCTTGTTCGCGTCCCACCAGTGTTGAATAGTTTATCCTTGTTTACCCGGTCGATTCCTCTGAGGATTTTGTAGGTTGTGATCATGTCTCCCCTTACTCTTCTGTCTTCCAGTGTCGTAAGGTGCATTTCCCGCAGCCTTTCCTCGTAACTCATGCCTCTTAGTTCTGGGACTAGTCTAGTGGCATACCTTTGGACTTTTTCCAGCTTCGTCTTGTGCTTGACAAGGTACGGGCTCCATGCTGGGACCGCATACTCCAGGATTGGTCTTACATATGTGGTGTACAAGATTCTGAATGATTCCTTACACAGGTTCCTGAACGCTGTTCTGATGTTAGCCAGCCTCGCATATGCCGCAGACGTTATTCTTTTTATGTGGGCTTCAGGAGACAGGTTTGGTGTGATATCAACTCCTAGATCTTTCTCTCTGTTCGTTTCATTAAGTACTTCATCTCCTATTCTGTATCCTGTGTTTGGCCTCCTATTTCCACCACCTAGTTTCATTACTTTGCATTTACTCGAGTTGAACTTCAACAGCCATTTGTTGGACCATTCACTCAGTCTGTCTAGGTCATCTTGTAGCCTCCTACTATCGTCCTCAGTTTCAATCCTCCTCATAATTTTTGCATCATCGGCAAACATTGAGAGAAACGATTCTATACCCTCTGATCATTTACATATGATCTCCCAGAGGGCATAGAATGTACTCACCTATTTGTACTCACCTATTTGTGCTTGCGGGGGTTGAGCTTTGGCTCTTTGGTCCCGCCTCTCAACTGTCAATCAACTGGTGTACAGATTCCTGAGCCTACTGGGCTCTATCATATCTACATTTAAAACTGTGTATGGAGTCAGCCTCCACCACATCACTGCCTAATGCATTCCATCCGTTAACTACTCTGACACTGAAAAAGTTCCTTCTAACGTCTCTGTGGCTCATGTGAGTACTCAGTTTCCACCTGTGTCCCCTTGTTCGCGTCCCACCAGTGTTGAATAGTTTATCCTTGTTTACCCGGTCGATTCCTCTGAGGATTTTGTAGGTTGTGATCATGTCTCCCCTTACTCTTCTGTCTTCCAGTGTCGTAAGGTGCATTTCCCGCAGCCTTTCCTCGTAACTCATGCCTCTTAGTTCTGGGACTAGTCTAGTGGCATACCTTTGGACTTTTTCCAGCTTCGTCTTGTGCTTGACAAGGTACGGGCTCCATGCTGGGGCCGCATACTCCAGGATTGGTCTTACATATGTGGTGTACAAGATTCTGAATGATTCCTTACACAGGTTCCTGAACGCTGTTCTGATGTTAGCCAGCCTCGCATATGCCGCAGACGTTATTCTTTTTATGTGGGCTTCAGGAGACAGGTTTGGTGTGATATCAACTCCTAGATCTTTCTCTCTGTTCGTTTCATTAAGTACTTCATCTCCTATTCTGTATCCTGTGTTTGGCCTCCTATTTCCACCACCTAGTTTCATTACTTTCCATTTACTCGAGTTGAACTTCAACAGCCATATGTTGGACCATTCACTCAGTCTGTCTAGGTCATCTTGTAGCCTCCTACTATCGTCCTCAGTTTCAATCCTCCTCATAATTTTTGCATCATCGGCAAACATTGAGAGAAACGATTCTATACCCTCTGGAAGATCATTTACATATATCAGAAACAGTATAGGTCCAAGGACTGACCCCTGCGGTACTCCACTCGTAACGTCTCGCCAATCTGAGACCTCACCCCTCACACTGACTCGTTGTCTCCTGTTACTTAGGTATTCCTGTATCCAACGGAGTACCTTCCCTTTCACTCCAGCCTGCATCTCCAGTTTTTTCACTAGCCTCTTGTGTGGCACTGTGTCAAAGGCTTTCTGACAATCCAAAAATATGCAGTCTGCCCACCCTTCTCTTTCTTGCCTTATTTTTGTTGCCTGATCGTAGAATTCAAGTAACCCTGTGAGGCAGGACCTGCCATCCCTGAATCCATGTTGATGCTGTGTTACAAAGTTCTTTCGCTCCAGATGTTCCACTAGCTTTCTTCGCACAATCTTCTCCATCAACTTGCATGGTATGCAGGTTAGGGACACTGGTCTGTAATTCAGTGCCTCCTGTCTATCCCCTTTCTTGTATATCGGGACTACGTTAGCTGCTTTCCAAATTTCTGGCAGTTCCCCTGTTGCCAGTGATTTGTTATACACCATGGAGAGCGGGAGGCACAGTTCTTCTGCTCCTTCCTTTAGTATCCAAGGGGAGATTCCATCTGGACCTCTAGCCTTTGTCACATCCAATTCTAGTAAACACTTCCTTACTTCCCCGCTGGTAATCTCAAACTCTTCCAGTGGTTCCTGGTTAGCTATTCCCTCTCTTATCTCTGGGATTTCTCCTTGCTCCAAGGTGAAGACCTCCTGGAATTTCTTATTCAGTTCCTCACACACTTCCTTGTCGTTTGTAGTGAATCCTTCTGCCCCTAACCTTAATTTCATAACCTGTTCCTTTACTGTTGTTTTTCTCCTGATGTGGCTATGCAGCAATTTAGGCTGAGTCTTTGCCTTGCTTGCGATGTCATTTTCGTATTGTCTTTCTGCCTCTCTTCTCATCCTAACATATTCATTCCTGGCATTCTGGTATCTTTCTCTGCTCTCCAGTGTCCTGTTATTCCTATAGTTTCTCCATGCCCTTTTACTTTGCTGCTTAGCTAGCCTACATCTCTGATTAAACCATGGGTTTCTCATCTTCATTTCACTGTTTTCCTTTTGGACTGGGACAAACTTGTTTGCTGCATCCTTGCATTTTTGCGTGATGTATTCCATCATATCTTGGGCCGTCTTTTCCCTGAGCTCTGTTTCCCATGCTATATCTGCTAGGCATTTTCTTATCTCCTCATAGTTTCCCTTTCGGTATGCTAACCTTTTGGTTTCGGTATCCCTTCTCGAGTTCAATAACCCTTCTTCAATTTGTGTGTGTGTGTGTGTGTGTGTGTGTGTGTGTGTGTGTGTGTGTGTGTGTGTGTGTGTGTGTGTTTCGTCTACCACAGTTGGCTTTGTACTAACGTATGCAATTTAATTCAAAACAATCTACATAAATTGTGTTCCCTGTGCAAGTAGCGTTCCCAGCAAAGATTTTAAGATGACAGAGCCTAGCCCCCTCCCCGGAGCCTAGCCCCTTCCCCGGAGCCTATCCCATCCCCAGGAGCCTAGCCCACCCCAGGAGCCTAGCCCACCCCAGGAACCTAGCCCATCCCAGGAGCCTAGCCCACCCCAGGGTCCTAGCCCACCCCAGGAGTCTATCCCACCCCAGGAGCCTAGCCCACCCCAGGAGCCTATCCCACCCCAGGAGTCTATCCCATCCCCAAGAGCCTAGGCCACCCCAGGAGCCTAGCCCACCCCAGGAACCTAGCCCACCCCAGGAGCCTATCCCATCCCCAGGAGCCTAGCCCACCCCAGGAGCCTAGCCCACCCCAGGAGCCTAGCCCACCCCAGGAACCTATCCCATCCCCAGGAGCCTAGCCCACCCCAGGAACCTAGCCCACCCCAGGAGCCTATCCCATCCCCAGGAGCCTAGCCCACCCCAGGAGCCTAGCCCACCCCAGGAGCCTATCCCATCCCCAGGAGCCTAGCCCACCCCAGGAGCCTAGCCCACCCCAGGAACCTAGCCCACCCCAGGAACCTAGCCCACCCCAGGAGCCTAGCCCACCCCAGGAACCTAGCCCACCCCAAGAGCCTAGCCCACCCCAGGAGCCTAGCCCACCCCAGGAGCCTAGCCCACCCCAGGAGCCTAGCCCACCCCAAGAGCCTAGCCCACCCCAGGAGCCTAGCCCACCCCAGGAGCCTAGCCCACCCCAGGAGCCTAGCCCACCCCAGGAACCTAGCCCACCCTAAGAGCCTAGCCCACCCCAGGAGCCTAGCCCACCCCAGGAGCCTAGCCCACCCCAAGAGCCTAGCCCACCCCAGGAGCCTAGCCCACCCCAGGAGCCTAGCCCACCCCAGGAGCCTAGCAGCACTACACTCAGCCTTACAATGAACTTAGATTATTTCTACGTGATTTATGATTCCCATTTACCGGAAAATCCGATTACATGCTGCCTGGGACCGTAACTGGTGGTATACTCAGTGTTGGGAAGGCTGTTGTAAACGAGAGCGTAAATAGTGGTGTTGTGTAAGTGTAAAAGTTGGTTGTAAATGTTTGCAAAATTCATATTGTAAATTTCTGAGTAATTAGTGATGTAATTGATCAAGGTTGGATCAAGGTTATCTTGAACCAACGCCATCCCAAGGTCATTATATATATATATATATATATATATATATATATATATATATATATATATATATATATATATATATGTATATATATATGTATATATATATATATATATATATATATATATATATATATATATATATATATATAACACTGCCTTGGAACAACGTCTGTATCGCGTTTCAGGTATTCAGCGAAGCTATGAATGAGGAATTAGCGGGTCAGTGATATTTGAGGGGTTGAAACAGTGGTTGTAGGCTCAAGCAATCCCATACCTGCCGAGATGCAACGAAGGATAGGCACAGGATGAGAGGGAAGGGATGAAGACGGAGTAAAGGAGATGGATAAGGATAGATACAACGAGCAGGATGTTGATGAACACGAAGCGAGCCAACAGCTAGCTAAGGGAGACAAGACAGGGTCGTGAATCCGTCTGGAGGATTTTCCTGGGGTGGATTTCCCCAGGAAAATCAAGATTTCCGGTTGACTACTTAATCAACCACACTAATCCTCCTTGCGGCTCACAAACCGGTTGATCTTACGCTCATATACCAGGGTCATGCCAAGTTATTTATTATAATCTCTGCTACTGCGCCGGGAATATATCTAACGATGACCACACATCAGAAAATGATAACAGGACGACGTTTCGGTCCATCCTGGACCATTATCAAGTCGTGTTATGGTCCAGAGCAGACCGAAACGTCGTCGCATTTATTTTTCTGATGTGTGGTTTGTGGTATCGACCCTTCAGACACGTTATTGCGACTCATCATCTGAGTATATATATTATATATGTAGGTAGAAGATAAATAGAGGCGGTTTCAGAAGTTTATATTGCTGATTATTATCATTATTATTATTATTTGTAGTCCACGTGGTGCAGTGGTAAGACACTCGCCCCGTCTCCTGTTAATCATGGAGGAGGAACAGCCTAATTTCTTCCACAGTTGCTGTAGATAGGAACATTTTGTGACGACAGGATGCTATCAAGATGGTTCTGGAAAAAGCCTCCAGTATCCGTCATATATATTTTCATTTGTATTTTCCAACATTTAGAAAAATCACATTAAATTGCTCGTGGCTACTGCTAAGTGATGTAGTTAGTTGAGGCTATAGGCAGTCCGTTCTTCCTAGTACGTCGCATTTTTTACGGAATCAACCAATTCGTTGAGAATACAACGGATTGGTAAACATTAAAGCACCGAAAATCGACAATTTTGATGCATCGGACTCAACAGGTTAAGTAGGTTGTTTGGGTTTGCATGTTCCTGGTTAGGCAAAACAATTCATTTTTTTATAAAGTGGCAAATCAGGAGAACTGTTTTGAAAGGATGAAGTATAACAGTTTAGACTTTGCCAGACATCCAGGCCTTGGTCTAGATCTCACCAGACATCCAGGCCTTGGTCTAGATCTCACCAGACATCCAGACCATGGCCCAGACCTCACCAAACATCCAGGCCTTGGTCCAGACCGCACCAGACATCCAGACCTTGGCCCAGACCTCACCAGACATCCAGGCCTTGGTCCAGACCTCACCAGACATCCAGGCCTTGGTTCAGACCTCACCAGACATCCAGGCCTTGGTATAGATCTCACCAGACATCCAGACCTTGGCCCAGACCTCACCAGACATCCAGGCCTTGGTCCAGACCTCACCAATGATGACAGTTACTTGTGGAGTTCTGGAAAGTCCTTTAGAGAACTTGCAATCGTTGAGATGATTTCTCCTCGAAACGGGAGTCAGTGTCCAGTTTCAGTTTGTCTCAAGCGCATCCTTGCGCTTTTTTCCAGGCAGGGAAAGTTTCATCCATTTGTTTGTCCAGCCCTTCTTTCCAGTCTTTCATTTAAGTCTTTTCCTCAAATTCCTCCATCCGGCACTTCCAGCCTTTCCTGAAGTCCCGTCCAGGATTCCTACATCCTTCCCAGGCTTGACTCTGTATTTCCATCCACTACTTCAGGCTTCCAGTCTTCCACGTGGTTTTACCATCTATTTCAGCCTTTCTTCCAGGCTGAATAATTCCAATTATTCTCTCCTGCACCTCTTGCTCTCTTTCTCTCCAACCTTCTTTCAAGTCTTTCTTTACAAATTTCTTCTCCAAGCCTTTCCGCTTGAGTGGATTCCCTCCACATCTTCCATAGACCATTCTCTCCAGGTCTGCTGCCTTTCCCTCAGCTCTGCTGCCTTTCCCTCCAGGTCTGCTGCCTTTCCCTCAGCTCTGCTGCCTTTCCCTCCAGGTCTGCTGCCTTTCCCTCAGCTCTGCTGCCTTTCCCTCCAGCTCTGCTGCCTTTCCCTCCAGGTCTGCTGCCTTTCCCTCCAGGTCTGCTGCCTTTCCCTCAGCTCTGCTGCCTTTCCCTCCAGCTCTGCTGCCTTTCCCTCCAGCTCTGCTGCCTTTCCCTCCAGCTCTGCTGCCTTTCCCTCCAGGTCTGCTGCCTTTCCCTCCAGCTCTGCTGCCTTTCCCTCCAGGTCTGCTGCCTTTCCCTCCAGGTCTGCTGCCTTTCCCTCCAGGTCTGCTGCCTTTCCCTCCAGCTCTGCTGCCTTTCCCTCCAGCTCTGCTGCCTTTCCCTCCAGCTCTGCTGCCTTTCCCTCCAGCTCTGCTGCCTTTCCCTCCAGGTCTGCTGCCTTTCCCTCCAGCTCTGCTGCCTTTCCCTCAGCTCTGCTGCCTTTCCCTCAGCTCTGCTGCCTTTCCCTCCAGGTCTGCTGCCTTTCCCTCCAGCTCTGCTGCCTTTCCCTCCAGCCTTTTAGCCCTCCCTTCCAGCCATGGCCGTTCTCTGCGTCTATTTCCAACTTTTTACCAATTTTCTCCTCTGGAAATGGTTCAGCGGTTTTACAAGTATTTTTGTGTCTGAAGAGTGATGAGAGTCAGCCTAGGGGGGGGGGGAGAGGGGAGGGGGGAGGACCATTCACCAGGGGTACCAATAGCCAGGTGGATCACTTACCAGCGTACCAACAGGGAGTTGGTACCCTATGGTGGTAGAAGTGGTAGTACCACCGATAATAGTAGTAGTAGAAGTAGATGTGGAATGTGGTTGTAGTAGGTGTGGTAGTGTTAATAGTAGATATAGTAGTAATAACCTGAATAAATGACTTAATAATGGTTCAGGACGGAGCGAAACGTCGCGTCCAATAGTTTTAGACGTGCGAGTTAGACGTCTAACCTATACGTCTAACTGCATCTACGTCATTGTGACTTTCTGTCTGGTTATTGGTAATATTAGTGGTA
Source organism: Procambarus clarkii (assembly GCF_040958095.1). Classification (NCBI taxonomy): domain Eukaryota; kingdom Metazoa; phylum Arthropoda; class Malacostraca; order Decapoda; family Cambaridae; genus Procambarus; species Procambarus clarkii. The sequence goes on from NC_091169.1 coordinate 37,623,724, forward strand.
GAAATAGTGGGTACCTACCATTATTTTTACCAATGATCAGAATCCCTGCACTTGCCAATATTCAACACTTTAAGATGGCCCTCTTGACACTTACTCGTACATATGTACTTCCACACACACTTGTACAAGTTTGTACACTTGTATACACTTGTACCCGTGGTTGAGTGCAACGACAACAACTTTATTGAACAATCACACCACATACACCAAAGTATGCTATTACGACCTTGTAGTATAACCCAGTAATTTTACCTTCAACCCATTCACACTGAGGGCCCCGACTTTCCCTTCGCTTCTCAATCTGTAGATCATTCTACCCTCTATTCGCCCCGAAGGACGTTCTATCTCCTGCTCGTACTCTATCCCACCTCTCCCCATCCCCCCACCTAACCCTGAACGCGTGTCCTCTCTCTCTCCTCCCATTCACACAGTAGTAATTTACACTGAAGCCATCTAGCCCCCCTATCCCCACTTGCCATATAGTCTACCCCCAACCCCCTTCCTATCCCAGTTGTCCCTTTCCCCTTGCTCTATAGGCTTGTATTCCCCCCTCTCGGCCCCTTCACCCCTCTGGGAAACTTACTGATATTACCGCGGTACAAACTTTTATTCTCACACTACCTTTAACAAAACCCTGACTATTTGGGAACTACCAAGATTAAGAGAAAAGCACAATATAGGGTCCGTGTGTTTGTACATTAAGGCTGCTCGTGTTTTCAAGTAATGATTTGTGAAAAGTTGAACACGAGGT
>NC_091169.1:37629474-37701974 GCF_040958095.1 Procambarus clarkii
GGAACCCTTTTTTCTCTTTTGTGGGATGTTCCTATGTGGGTCTTAAGCCTCTGCATGGCTGGCCCACATTTATTGTGTTATACTGTTGTCTTCAGCTTTGGCTGGGGATTTTATTGCTTGTATTCTAAGGTCTAAAGTTATTTCTTTGTATTTTACACACACACACTACTAAATGGAAAAAATTGTGTTTAGAACTGTAGGGTGCAGAATTTAAAGAAGGGAGTTTAAGGACTGCAGAGTGGATTGTATATTCGTTCCCCAGAGTGTTGGCCTATCCTCATTGTTGACCCAGTCCTATCCACACTCTTTACCCAGCCCTATCCACGGTTATCATCCCTCTCTATTTCTTATTCTAATGTGTTTGGGTCTAATTCTTCTAGATTCTTGTAGGTCCTCTAATGCATCTTCTAGTCCTAGATCTCCTTGATCTAGTACATCTTACTACTACTTCTACAATAATCAACTATCTTATCATTAACCATTTCCGTTTTTCTTTTGTTTCAGTCCTTCCTCTTCCACGTGTTTGCATATGTTATTCCTTCCTTCTGATATCATATTCAGTACAGTTAAATAGGTCAGGTCAGGTGCAAATACTGTTCCATTACACACATTACTGGTTAACAATTCCTAGTCCCCCTACTGAACTTACGAGGCACCCTGGGTCAGGATATATCAAGCAATTACGCACACGAAACCTTTACATCTTTCCTCGAACGGTTTAGTCTGTATTTACTCAACTTTTCACGAGCTTGGAAACCTCACAACTCGAGTTATTGTTGTTAAGAACCTTGTAGATCTTCGGGGCTCTTAAATTGTTTTAATAAATGTTAACTAAGTGGCTGTGATTGAGGGAAAGATGTACGGGTTTCGCAATTGAACACGTAACTGCTTGATGAATGCTGGCATTGAGCGAGTTACGTAGAGAACAATTAACCTCAGTCGTATTACCAATATGTCCATATTAGCGGGAGAAAAACGAAAAATTATATCGAAATCGGATATTCTGTTGAGAAAGCCATGTCTGCGGACGTTACAGTTACGTTATTACAGTGATCTTGCAATCTTGCAACGCTGTTACAGCGTGGTAGTTGGTGTGTTTACTAGTTGTGTTTACTAGTTGTGTTTACTAGTTGTGTTTACTAGTTGTGTTTTTGCGGGGGTTGAGCTTTGCTCTTTCGGCCCGCCTCTCAACTGTCAATCAACTGTTTACTAACTACTTTTTTTTTTCCACACCACACACACACACCCCAGGAAGCAGCCCGTGACAGCTGACTAACTCCCAGGTACCTATTTACTGCTAGGTAACAGGGGCACTTAGGGTGAAAGAAACTTTGCCCATTTGTTTCTGCCTCGTGCGGGAATCGAACCCGCGCCACAGAATTACGAGTCCTGCGCGCTATCCACCAGGCTACGAGGCCCCACCAAAGGTCTAAGGTGTGTGTGCATGCTGGGGCAAGGGACGGCACGGCAACACTGAGCTAAAAGGAGGCAGACAGGTTGTAATCGCGGCAACAAAGTGATCCTGATGGTATGCGCATTCCTGTGCGATGTCTTGGCAGATACTACCCGGCTGATAGCGAAGTTCCCCCTCCGCGTCGGCTTCCCTGAGTCAGGTTCCCTGCGTCGGGTTCCCTGCGTCGCGTTCCCTGAGTCAGGTTGCCTGAGTCAGGTTCCCTGCGTCGGGTTCCCTGCATCGGGTTCCCTGAGTCGGGTTCCCTGCGTCGGGTTGCCTGCGTCGGGTTCCCTGCGTCGGGTTCCCTGCGTCGGGTTCCCTGAGTCGGGTTCCCTGAGTCAGGTTCCCTGAGTCGGGTTGCCTGAGTCGGGTTGCCTGCGTCGGGTTGCCTGCGTCGGGTTGCCTGCGTCGGGTTCCGGGTATCACATAGGTCCTAATATATCTCGCTAAGCCTACCGGTCGATGTTTAGGGCTTATAGCACACTGTTGCAAATTGGTCGTTAATATCCTCGCTGACGAGTTGTCCTGGTCTTGGGAATCTGAGGCCAATTATGCCTCCTGTTGCTTGGTCTAGGGTCTGCTCGACCTCCTGTTGCTTGGTCTAGGGTCTGCTCGACCTCCTGTTGCTTGGTTTAGGGTCTGCTCGACCTCCTGTTGCTTGGTCTAGGGTCTGCTCGACCTCCTGTTGCTTGGTTTAGGGTCTGCTCGACCTTCTGTTGCTTGGTTTAGGGTCTGCTCGACCTCCTGTTGCTTGGTCTAGGGTCTGCTCGACCTCCTGTTGCTTGGTCTAGGGTCTGCTCGACCTCCTGTTGCTTGGTCTAGGGTCTGCTCGACCTCCTGTTGCTTGGTTTAGGGTCTGCTCGACCTCCTGTTGCTTGGTTTAGGGTCTGCTCGACCTCCTGTTGCTTGGTTTAGGGTCTGCTCGACCTCCTGTTGCTTGGTCTAGGGTCTGCTCGACCTCCTGTTGCTTGGTCTAGGGTCTGCTCGACCTCCTGTTGCTTGATCTAGGGTCTGCTCGACCTCCTGTTGCTTGGTCTAGGGTCTGCTCGACCTTCTGTTGCTTGGTTTAGGGTCTGCTCGACCTCCTGTTGCTTGGTCTAGGGTCTGCTCGACCTCCTGTTGCTTGGTCTAGGGTCTGCTCGACCTCCAGTTGCTTGGTCTAGGGTCTGCTTGACCTGTTGCTTGGTCTAGGGTCTGCTCGACCTCCTGTTGCTTGGTCTAGGGTCTGCTCGACCTCCTGTTGCTTGGTCTAGAGTCTGCTCGACCTCCTGTTGCTTGGTCTAGGGTCTGCTCGACCTCCTGTTGCTTAGTCTAGTGTCTGCTCGACCTCCTGTTGCTTGGTCTAGTGTCTGCTCGACCTCCCGTTGCTTGGTCTAGGGTCTGCTCGACCTCCTGTTGCTTGGTCTAGGGTCTGCTCGACCTCCTGTTGCTTGGTCTAGGGTCTGCTCGACCTCCTGTTGCTTGGTCTAGTGTCTGCTCGACCTTCTGTTGCTTGGTTTAGGGTCTGCTCGACCTCCTGTTGTTTGGTCTAGGGTCTGCTCGACCTCCTGTTGCTTGGTCTAGGGTCTGCTCGACCTCCTGTTGCTTGATCTAGAGTCTGCTCGACCTCCTGTTGCATGATCTAGATTCTGCTCGACCTCCTGTTGCTTGGTTTAGGGTCTGCTCGACCTCCTGTTGCTTGGTCTAGGGTCTGCTCGACCTTCTGTTGCTTGGTCTAGTGTCTGCTCGACCTCCTCCTCTTGCTTGGTCTAGGGTCTGCTCGACCTCCTCCTCTTGCTTGGTCTAGGGTCTGCTCGACTTCCTGTTTTCAACTGTTCCCGTCCCCCCTCCCCATCTATAAATTTCCACCCCTGTCCATTCAGCATTAATTGGGGTTCTGCTTGTTAACTGATTGACGGGGGCATGTTCGGGGGTAAATTAGTAGAGGGTATGGCTCCGTTGGGCACGTCACGTGACCAAACAGTGCGGGCCCTGTGAGTGGCCCGCTGATCAACTCTGTGTGTGACGTCAGCGTCTATGACAGTCAGGGCCTGTGACGTCATTGTAGTGGCACACTTTTGGCACTTGCCACCGGAAGTGTAAACTCAGTGTCAGTCACAGTGTAAACTCAGTGTCAGTCGGTACACCTTGTCACTTGCAGTATTTAACGCCTTCCAGAGATACTGTTCCTCTGTGTGGTTCTTGAGGCCGAGTTAAGTGCTTGTGGTTCTTGAGGCTCTGTTAAGTGCTTGTGGTTCCTGAGGCCGAGTTAAGTGCTTGTGGTTCTTGAGGCTGTGTTAAGTGCTTGTGGTTCATGAGGCTGTGTTAAGTGCTTGTGGTTCATGAGGCTGTGTTAAGTGCTTGTGGTTCCTGAGGCTGTGTTAAGTGCTTGTGGTTCCTGAGGCCGAGTTAAGTGCTTGTGGTTCTTGAGGCTGTGTTAAGTGCTTGTGGTTCCTGAGGTTGTGTTAAGTGCTTGTGGTTCTTGAGGCTGTGTTAAGTGCTTGTGGTTCCTGAGGCTGTGTTAAGTGCTTGTGGTTCCTGAGGCTGTGTTAAGTGCTTGTGGTTCTCGAGGCTGTGTTAAGTGCTTGTGGTTCTTGAGGCTGTGTTAAGTGCTTGTGGTTCATGAGGCTGTGTTAAGTGCTTGTGGTTCCTGAAGCTGTGTTAAGTGCTTGGTTCATTCTGAGGCTGTGTTAAGTGCTTGGTTCATTCTGAGGCTGTGTTAAGTGCTTGGTTCATTCTGAGGCTGTGTTAAGTTCTTGGTTCATTCTGAGGCTGTGTTAAGTTCTTGGTTCATTCTGAGGCTGTGTTAAGTTCTTCGTTCATTCTGAGGCTGTGTTAAGTTAAGCGCCGGTTGTACGAGTCTGAGAGAAAAGACGATAGAAACTAAGACTTCCTATGCTGTATTCTCATCGTAATTTGGTTCCTGATGTCTTAAGATGTAACCTTGGTTAAAGCCTAAATGTCTCCTGTTACGTACATCTAATGTACTTTTCCTGTGCGTCCTCAGAGCTCCATGTACTCGTGTGTTCCGTCAGAGTTCCATGTACTCCTGTGCGTCCTCAGAGCTCCATGTACTCGTGTGTTCCGTCAGAGTTCCATGTACTCCTGTGCGTCCTCAGAGCTCCATGTACTCGTGTGTTCCGTCAGAGTTCCATGTACTCCTGTGCGTCCTCAGAGCTCCATGTACGCGTGTGTTCCGTCAGAGTTCCATGTACTCCTGTGCGTCCTCAGAGCTCCATGTACTCGTGTGTTCCGTCAGAGTTCCATGTACTCCTGTGCGTCCTCAGAGCTCCATGTACTCGTGTGCCACCACGCCCTCTATCTGCTCTCCACTCCACCTCACCCCAACATTCTGCTGGGTCTCTGATGCCAGCAGACAGCTCGACGCAATAACAGCTGACAGAAGCTGGTGTTACAAAGCTTTTGCTGGTAATACAAGCTTGCGACAAAACACATGACATCCTACGGGTATAATTATCTGATGTCTTCCTACTGTCAGACGAGTCCTTGTTTTATACCCCTACTGCTGCTACTGCTACTGCTGTTGCTGCTACTACTACTGCAGACACTGCAGACACAGCTCGAATGACGTTTGATCTCTTAAAGCTACATTAAAAAACGCTTGCTTTTCATCCTACCGGAGTTGTCAGCCTGCATAAATTTACACTTCGGTTCTGTTGACATTTCAACCCTATTCTTTATTCTTTTCACTGCAACCTGCTGACTCTGGCAGGCTAATTCTTTCTTGAGGACCTACGAAGACCTCAAATTACTAATGCCTCACTTAGTGTTTCAGAGTGTGAAGAGAGGAGAGAACAGAGAGAGAGAGAGAGAGAGAGAGAGAGAGAGAGAGAGAGAGAGAGAGAGAGAGAGAGAGAGAGAGAGAGAGAGAGAGAGAGAGAGAGAGGAAGAGAGGAAGGGAGGGAGAGAGAGAGAGAGAGAGAGAGAGAGAGAGAGAGAGAGAGAGAGAGAGGGAGAGAGAGGAAGAGAGAGAGGAAGAGAGAGAGGAAGAGAGAGAGAGAGAGAGGGGCAGACAGAAATGGAAATAATATCAAGCTATTTGGGTTGAAAAGAATTTTATAAATCGTGCCTCGTGTTTGAAGGAGTACTGTATCATGGCTGAATAATACATCATAAAAAGCTCTGTGCAATACAACACACCGTGAAAATTTCACAATTTAATGATGTACATGCAATTATATATATACAGTATCTAAATTATTACAATACTGAATAAAATTAATGTTGAAAATGATACTACTTGCACTGAAGTAACCTATCCATATTAGTATTAACTGGTAATATGTCAATTGATGCTAAAAATGTCATAATAAATACTTTTATTATTTGAGTAAAAGAAACACTGAAAAATGAAGGTTTACACTAAAAAATGCTGTAACATTTATAATTACTTTCACACTAATGCCCAATTTATTCCACAAATAATTATAATATTCGCCTTAATTTCGTATTCTACAAAAAGTTTCATGCTGTCACCATTTATCCATGTTTCTGTGACTGCAATATTTTGTACTATTTCTGTATACAAAATATATTAATTTAACTAGTCCATTTTGTGCATGTGGTTCCTACATTATAAAAATATTATATAATTTTTTATTTTTGTGATAGAAGAAGAGAGTGGTAATGTAGGAAGAACAATTTTAAAAAAAGTGAATTAAATAGAACTAAATAATAAGTAATTAGGAATGAGGCTTGATAAAGTAGCAACAATGAGAGAGAAGAGATACAGAAGATAACGACACAAAGCAGATAAATTAAAATGAACTTCTGAAGAAGAAACAAAGACACAAAGAAAACAAAAACATTCCCGCGAATCAGGAATGTTTTTGTTTATCACAGATAAGAGAAATCTCCCCCATTACCCCAAGACAGGTGAGGCTGTGATTTCCAACGTGGGTAGGAAGGTCACAGTTGACCTCAAGAGCGGGTAGGAAGGTCACACGAGGTCACAGTTGACCTCAAGAGCGGGTAGGAAGGTCACACGAGGTCACAGTTGACCTCAAGAGCGGATAGGAAGGACACACGAGGTCACAGTTGACCTCAAGAGCGGATAGGAAGGTCACACGAGGTCACAGTTGACCTCAAGAGCGGATAGGAAGGACACACGAGGTCACAGTTGACCTCAAGAGCGGATAGGAAGGTCACACGAGGTCACAGTTGACCTCAAGAGCGGATAGGAAGGTCACACGAGGTCACAGTTGACCTCAAGAGCGGATAGGAAGGTCACACGAGGTCACAGTTGACCTCAAGAGCGGATAGGAAGGTCACACGAGGTCACAGTTGACCTCAAGAGCGGATAGGAAGGACACACGAGGTCACATTCGACATCAAGAGCGGATAGGAAGGACACACGAGGTCACAGTTGACCTCAAGAGCGGATAGGAAGGTCACACGAGGTCACAGTTGCCCTCAAGAGCGGATAGGAAGGTCACCCGAGGTCACAGTCGACCGCAAGAGCGGATAGGAAGGACACACGAGGTCACAGTTGACCTCAAGAGCGGCTTGGAAGGTCACACGAGGTCACAGTCAACCTCAAGAGCAGATAGGAAGGTCACACGAGGTCACAGTCGACCTCAACAGCGGATAGGAGGTCACACGAGGTCACAGTCGACCTAAAGAGCGGATAGGAAGGACACACGAGGTCACAGTCGACCTCAAAAGTGGGTAGGAAGGTCACAGCTGACCTCAAGAGCAAATAGGGTGGACGCAGGCGGCCTCAGAGGGGAAAATGCCAGTGTGTATATGGGGTACCCAGGCACCAGCTTGAGGGGAAGAGCGAGTATTTGGTAATAAATCCTTACCTCAGTCACCCCTGTGTTTGTCTGCCACTCACTCCCACCCTCTCTGTTTGTGTGCGTGTTGACTACGCCCCCTGCTTCAACGGCTGTGTGTGTGTGTGTGTGTTTTTATCCATGGGTGTGTTTGTGGGTGTGGGTACTCGTCTGCATGTACTTGCCTAGATGCGCTTGAAGGGTCGAGTATTGCTTCCTAGCCCCAGGGCTCTAACATGCTTTGTTACCAAACTTTTCTTATATTTACATTTTAAGTTGTGTATTGAGCTTGAATCAATTTTTAGTCTAAATTTAACACAGGTGAAAGTCCTTCTCACATCTTTGACTCGTTTGTGTCTAGAATTTCCTTGTAGTTTGCAAGTTTCCTTGTAATTTGCACACGTTCTGTGGTTCCTAGGCTTCAACATTGTTTCTGTGACAATTTTTTTGAATATTTGCGTTAACATGTACTCTTTGAATCTTGTATTTCATTCCATATTTCTTTCCTTTGGTGAAGTCTAATTTCCTCAGTCTTTCCTCGTAGCTCCGTCTCTTAAGCTCAGGAGCAAACTATGTAATTGTTATCATACCCTCTAGATATATATATTATGTGTTTTTCAATTGAGGGTTTCATACTAGGGCTGCATATTCAAGAGTGGGTCTTGCGTAGGTTACATATAGGGCATGAAAAGCTTATTTTATCAAAGTTTTTGATTGGGTTTACGGATTTTGACCAAAGTGCCATTTACTACTGACTTTATTCTGTTAATGTTCGTTTTTATCATAAGATTTTGGGTTATGTCTACTATCCTTTTCTGCAACAAAAGTCAATCTTCTCTTCATCTAATACTAGTATACATATCACTTTACTCATATTCATATCCTCATAACTTTGCACTTGGCTAAATTAACTTCTAGAGGCCATATTTCAGATCACCACTAACGTGTAAAGATTGTGTTACTGGGTACTACAGTCAACCTCTGTTCTTACTCTTCTCATTATCTGTGCATCGTCTGCACACACTGTTGTGAAGATCGTTGACATACTCTCTATAGCACCGACCTTAATGAAACATCAATCCTCACCTCTCACCGCTCTCATCTCCCCTCTCACTCTTAGGGGCTATTCATGCCCGTGCCACCTCTTGGGTGGCTTAATCTTCATCAATCAAGTTACTCTCACCCTTTGTTGCCTTCCTGTAAGTTACTCCATCATTAAATTTAGCTCTTTTCCCGAGCCACCAGCCTGCTACTCTAGCTTGAGTAGGAGCCTCTTGTGTAGGACAGTATCGAATGCTTTCTGACAGTCGAGGAAGATGCGGCCTGCCTATCCTTTTTTAATTTTATTTCCAAATTAATTTAAAGACGCGTGCGTGCCTCTGCGTGATGTTCGGATATCTTAATATTCGGATATTCTAGCGGCAGAAAATGTATTTAAATGCTCTTATTTGTGAAGCTGGGTTTAAAAATTATGAAAAAATCTCTTCGACGAAAAACGAGACTGGAACGTGTCATTCACTTCACAATGTCACGTAGTAATTCATGCAAACTTTTTCATCTCTTTCAAATCAGAACACAAAAATGCCTCGTCTTATTACCCCGCCGTCGGGAAAGAACGTCGTCGCTGTCAGCGGGGCCTGTCAGCCTCTGTCAGGGAGCTGTCAGCCGGACCTGTCAGCTACTGCCAGTGAGGGGGAAATAGTTATACAGTAGCTGCTATCTTATATAGCTTTTTATATGACAGTCACGTAGCCGAGGGATGATGGTTCGTGATTTACCTACTTGTGGTTGACTGATTGGTAGGTCTAGTTGTGGTTGACTGATTGGTACGCCTAGCTGTGGTTGACTGATTGGTAGGTCTAGTTGTGGTTGACTGATTGGTAGGTCTAGTTGTGGTTGACTGACTGGCAGGCCTAACTGTGGTTGACTGACTGGTAGGTCTAGCTGTGGTTGACTGACTGGCAGGCCTAACTGTGGTTGACTGACTGGTAGGTCTAGCTGTAGTTGACTGACTGGTAGGCCTAGCTGTGGTTGACTGACTGGTAGGTCAGGCTGAGGCTTGACGCAGGCTGACATGTAGGCCTAGTTTTGCCAGGTAAGCTGACAAATACGTCCAGGCTCCAATGAAGAGATGTCTAACACCTAATTTCTGCAATATATCATTATATATATACTTCTGCAATATTTCATCAGGTCTCATTCAAACACCTGTGGTTCTTTGCCACTTGGATATTCAGACATGGGTTTGAAACTCTTTCGTGGAAGACAACGTAGATCTTAAGCTTGAAGGTTCCACAGGGCCTTATGGTGCCGTGTAAGCTTGATGGGGTTCAACATTGTGACGCCCACAACAACGTCACAGGTCTGTAACAGCTATGTAACGTCCGCATTAATGACGAATGTCCTTGTATCCTCTCTGAGAGAGACCAGCATTTATGGTCATTTAAAATTACCCCTTAAAGTCTTACGGTCTGGAAGAAACAGTTTGAACTTAAACTTCAGCAACTTCCCCCAGCTTTTTTCCCCTTAAAGTAGCCCCTATTTTCAGGCAAAATTCTGAGAGTTTGGGCAATTCCAGTTGGGATAACTTCCTTGAGCCAGAAACTTTGTAGGGAAGGACGGTGCAGATATCCAGGGGAATTCAGGTCATGGTTATATATGCATACATTACTGGCCTAAGTTTTTCTTGCGCGTGTTAAGGTGAACGAAATATGGTAATGTCCTTTGAGTAGATATATATTAAACATTTGAAGTATAATAGGATGTGTATAACCGAAAGCTCTACACAGCTGAAGGATTCGAACCCAGAGAGCCAGGGCTTTATGAACCGCAGTGAATTAAGTATTATACCAACTAGACCACACTGACTGTACAAAAGGTTGGAAATCGTGAGACTTTTAACCCAATACCCGACAGCACTCGATGGTCAATATTAGGGTACAGTTATTTCATCGAATTACCTCGCTGTTACTCACGTAGCCCGAACATGAAACAGACATAAGGTGAGAGAGAGAGAGAGAGAGAGAGAGAGAGAGAGAGAGAGAGAGAGAGAGAGAGAGAGAGAGAGAGAGAGAGAGAGAGAGAGAGAGAGAGAGAGAGAGAGGAAGGTATTAAGGGAAGAGAGGACGGGGGGGGGTGAGGCAGTCGGTACAGGATAAGTAATTATTGGGAGAAAACTGATTGGTGAAAACTACTGACGGGGCAGATTTCTCCCTTGCGGTGCCCCCACGAGCGTCGACATCCGGCCCCTTACAGACTCCCAGATGGAGGGGTAGCAGGGAAGGAACCGGTTCAACTTACCATTGGCCGGACATGAAGGAAGTTACGTATTTCCAAGGCCGGGAGAAGGCCGGGGCCGGATGGGAATACCGGGCACATACCCAGTTTCTATTCCCATCTAACAACCGGATAGGAGACGACTATTGAGGATATTTTTGCTCCATCTTCCCACCTTTCCTCCAGTGGCCCACCTATCTTCAGAGCGTGTTGTGTGGGCAGTCTGGTGGCCACTGGGGTCCTGGCGGACACTGGAGGTCTGGCCCTGGTGGACACTGGGGGTCTGGCCCTAGCGGACACTGGGGGTCTGGCCCTAGCGGACACTAGGAGGGGTCTGGTCCTAGCGGACACTGGGGTCTGGCCCTAGCGGACACTGGGGTCTGGCCCTAGCGGACACTGGGGGCGTCTGGCCCTGGCGGACACTGGGGGCGTCTGGTCCTAGCGGACACTGGGGGCGTCTGGCCCTAGCGGACCTTCGACAGGGGGGTGTTTTTGGACTTATAAATATCTACCCAAATAACTTCTACTTGATGTATATTATAATTTATAATCTTCACAGAGCGTCTGAGGCGAGCACTCTTTCTTTAGTTTGGTTATATGTGAAGGTTCCGAAAATCTCAACGCCGAAAATTCTATTGGGAGCTCTTAAAGGGCTGCCACGACGCCGGAAACTCTGTGGAGGCTGCCACAGTGTTGTCACTGGACAATAAGAAAGTGGTCAATAAGGAAGCAATACAAAGAAACCCAGGGAAGCTGTCCCCTCGGTCAATAAGGAAGCCGGACGAGAGGAGATCAATATAGTCACCGGGGATTGAAAGGGAAGACGTATAGGAAGAAACATACATGTTAGAGGGACTATGCTGTAGGTGAGGGGGGGGAGAGGTGAAAGATTGATGAGATAGGGAAGGAATAGGAGGTGGATGGAAGAGGAGGAGGAGGTGAGGTGAGTGCTTACCTATCACTGACTACGGGGAAGGAATGAATGAACTATGAGGGGAAAGTGTCAAGCCATTACGACTATATAGCACTGGGAAGGGGGTCAGGATAAGGATTTGGGATGGGACGGGGGGAAGGAATGGTGCCCAACCTGACTACAGGGAAGTGAGGTCTAAAGCTCTTTATGCCCCACATACTAGCCTTGTGGTGCTTGTTGCATTATAGTTTATAATGCAGGTTTATAATAGTGTTTATAATTATAGTTTATAGTGAGTGTGTGTGTGTTTGTGTGTTCACGTTCACAATCTTTAACGAAACTGGCCTTGAAGGTGTTGATGGAGGTGGCTTCCACAGCTTCTTCTCTCAGTACATTCCACTTGTTAATCACCCATACAAGGTACGAATATTTCGTAGCATTTCTTCAACTCATTTGTGTTTCCAGCTTTCGCTTATGTTTTATCATCCAACTTTCTCTCACTGTAAAGAGGCTATCCTTGTCTACCTTATCAATTCACCCTCAGTATCTTGTATTTTGTGATCATGTCCCCTCTAGTTTCTTCACCTCTCTTGGATTTCCAGATCTAGTTCCCTCAAGCTATCCTCATAGCTAAACCCTCCTAGCTCTTGTACTAATCTTGTTGCAAACCTCTACACGTGTTGAATTGTAGCTTTATGCTTCACAAGGTACGGTTTCCAGGCCGGTGCAGCATATTCCAGAATTGTTCTAACAAAACGCTGTGTAGATTGCAATGATGGTTGTGAGGAGTGGGAGCGGGAGAGGGGACGTCCCAAGTGCTGTCCCCTGTCCCCCTCTACTCTCGTCCCTCCCCTTATCCTTCCCTAACATAGCACCCCGTGACACACACACACACACACACACACACACACACAGGGCGCCTGGTGGTTGAGTGGACAGCGCTCAGGAATCGTAGTTCTGTGGACCGGGGATCGGTCCACGGCGATAGCGGGAACAATTGGGCAGAGTTTCTTCCATCCTGATGCCCCTGTTACCTAACAGTAAATAGGTACCTGGGAGTTAGATAGCTGCCACGGGCTGCTTCTTGGGATTTGTGTGTGTGTGTGTGTGTGTGTGTGTGTGTGTGTGTGTGTGTGTGTGTGTGTGTGTGTGTGTGTGTGTGTGTGTGTGTGTTCGCGCTTCCTGGGCGAGCCTCAGCTCATGGGCCTCGCCTATCAGTCACCAGACCATCTTGCCTATTCCACCCCAGCCCATCATATTATGGAACTAGTCCAAATTCAAGATGTAATTTTTTTGGATAATAAAAAGTAAACAAGGTACAAGTAATTAGTGTATGGTTGTTTGACCTAACATAAACACAATACAAAATAACCACTATACAGCCTAAGCACTATAGAACATTAGTGGATGTCCTTGACGGTATGTCCAAGTCTTCGTTCATCTTTGGAGCTGACAGAGGAAGGGGGAGGAGTGGGGGAGTGGAGGATTCAGGCACAGGCAGCAGTGAAATAGGTGGCAGTAAGGTCGACCCGTCGAAGCCTCACGCCGGGAGTTACAGCCCTACACCCACCCAATTTGTGACTCTTGATGTCACACATTCATCGCCTGTCATTCGGACGAGGACACTATCACATTAGGATCTTACAGCGGAGCGAGCGAGCCGTGATCTTGCCCCTTCTAAGGTAGTAAGGTGGTGGTGGATCTTGCCCCTTCTAAGGTAGTAAGGTGGTGGTGGATCTTGCCCCTTCTAAGGTAGTAAGGTGGTGGTGGATCTTGCCCCTTCTAAGGTAGTAAGGTGGTGGTGGATCTTGCCCCTTCTAAGGTAGTAAGGTGGTGGTGGATCTTGCCCCTTCTAAGGTAGTAAGGTGGTGGTGGTGGATCTTGCCCCTTCTAAGGTAGTAAGGTGGTGGTGGATCTTGCCCCTTCTAAGGTAGTAAGGTGGTGGTGGATCTTGCCCCTTCTAAGGTAGTAAGGTGGTGGTGGATCTTGCCCCTTCTAAGGTAGTAAGGTGGTGGTGGATCTTGCCGAGTGGCAAGATTCCCGTTACATAGCTCATACTGGAGCGACTCTCAACGTCGTATTACCACATTTGTCTTGTGTTAAGTGCTCACGTCTCTCATAGCGGCATTCAGAAATGAACGAAGAAGTCTTGGGAGTCTATGCGCCAGCTTTCACGTACCATGCATGTGTGCTCACCCTTCCACAGTACGATATAACAGTTTATATCTGAAGCTGTAATACTTAATCATGTATATATTTTGCCCCCGTGGTCCCAGCCGTCTAATATTTTGAAGGGAAGAATTTTTACATGTGCTGTCTTTTCAATGTGATTTACAAGGACATTTGGAACTAGGAATGTAGTTCCCAGTATACTGGGAACTGGAGCGGTGCTGGAACCTGGAATGTTTTCAACCAGTTCGCTCTTTTGATCTGCCGCTTCGTGAAAAATACAACCGTTTTGCCTATTCAGAATCTTACGAACTGAAGCAGGAACTCTAATGAACTCTAACCTATCGAATCAGATGCTCAGTAATGGTCAATATTATCGTGCTCTATTTTCTTATTAGGGTGTCGCATTTTAAACGAATTGGTTGATTCCGTTGTAAATATGACATGAGAGATGAGAAGATGGGTTCATTCAGGTAGATATGTCATTGCATTTACTATTTGTGACAGCATGGTCGAGCTGTTAGCTCTTGGACCCCGCTTTCTGTCTGTTGTCGGATAATGAGTTGACAGGGTGAATCATGAGTTGACAGGGATGAGTAATGAGATGAGAGGATGAGTAATGAGTTGACGGGATTGTTAATGGAAGTTTTTTGAGCACGAGACATTAAATCATTTACAAAAGATTTTAATTATTTTCTACCCTCAAGACTGAAATATTATTGTTTACTGGCACTCATCTTAAGCTGGTGCAATTGTAGACCTAGAAACTATTTAAGAGATCTTGAGCGTTTTGAACATTTTTAATAATACTTTCAGTAATAAAAATTCGTTTTGTTGGGGACCGGAAGCCTGTGTACATATTTATTTCAGACTTGCATTGAGGTCCGCAAAAGGTCGAACTAATGACCTTCCTCAGGATCCAACCCCCCAACAGTTGCCTAACCCACGGATACCATACTGCTAGGGGGGGGGGGAGCAAAGACATCAGGTGAAAGGAAACGTACCCAACCATCTCTGTCTCGCCTGATAAACGAACTCTAAAGCCCAAGTTGTTAGACGAAAATGAAGCCAACTGTACAACAAGAACTGATCGAGACTACTTATCAATATGTATACTGACATATTCCCCTTACGAGAGCGAAACCACTGAAAAATATGCATAAGCTTTAAGCTTAACCAGCAACACTATTGAACCCACAACAGGAGATTAATTTTCCCCTCATAAGAGGGAGGTGGGGGGGGGCATGGAATCTTCTACAGGACAGTTACAAATAATGGTGGGAAAATAATCTTAGGAACAATAGGGGGTGGTGACATTTGATAAGCTACAGGCTTCCCGTTCCCCTTGAGCCCACTGTAAATGTTTGTCCTCAGGTAACTTAGGGTAAATCTCAATATGTGGGAGTGAGGGAAGAAAGCTATCACACCATAGCCTAAATATACCTAGCAGTAAGGTCTCTATAACTACCCACATGGAAACATTCGGTATAGAAACATAGGGGGCATTTTCGTCCGGGATAGTGGAGGCATGTGTCTTAGACCTTCTAAACCAATCGTGAGGCAGTTATACGGTAAACACACACACACACACACACACACACACACACACACACACACACACACACACACACACACACACACACACACACAAACACTCACACACACACACGCGCGCGAGCGAGGCGCTAGGCCAGGATCCGGACAGAGTGCTGTAATGGCATACGGTCCCCCTGAAGGAGACGCAGTGCGGACCGCCAGACACAATGTAAGGAACGCGGCCTTACCCTCACCAGTACCGCCTGGCGAGGCCTTCAACCCTTCCCTTTATGAACGGATACACACGAGCCTCGCCGGGACGAGCACACACTATTGTAAGGATGTGATCTAACGCCCCTCGTTCGTCACTGTGAGCAGTGCCGCAACTCTCCGTATACTTGATGTGTGTGTGGCGCTCGGGGGTTCCCGGAGGTGTGTCGGAAGGGGGAGGTCGGTTGTCAAGTGTGTGGAGGCAAGACAGTGACGAGCGGGGTGCCAATAAAGGCCTGGAGGTTGGCAAGGCAGCGCACACGAAGCCTTGCGACGGAGACGAAGCGACGTCCCAGAGAACCATTCTCCGTTGGTTGGTGTGATGGACATGTCTTGCTTGGGGAAGGTACGGGTGGATTTTCATGTTAGCTATTGTCAGGTCACTGGTACTCGTCTATATATATATAATATATATATATATATATATATATATATATATATATATATATATATATATATATATATATATATATATGCGGAAAACCCACAGAGAAATATGAAATGAGGTGGACACCTCATTTCATATTTCTCTGTGGATTTTCCGCATAAAATGATCAGTGTTTTGTGATCGTCAATTGCATATATATATATATATATATATATATATATATATATATATATATATATATATATATATATATATATATATATATATATATATATATATATTATATATATATATATACAACTTTAGAACACTTTCCCACCAGGAGACTCGAACCCTAGCCAGCACAGAAGCCTTCCAGCAACTGGCATAACAGGTACGCCTTTAACACACTGCACATGTTAAAGGCGTACCTGTTATGCCAGTTGCTGGAAGGCTTCTGTGCTGGCTAGGGTTCGAGTCTCCTGGTGGGAAAGTGTTCTAAAGTTGTATAACTTCACTTGCGCGTTTAGGCAAGTTGTCCATCATATATATATATATATATATATATATATATATATATATATATATATATATATATATATGCAAACAAGCCTGAATGGTCCCCAGGACTATATACAACTGAAAACTCACACCCCAGAAGTGACTCGAACCCATACTCCCACAACTGGTATGTACAGGGACGCCTTAATCCGCTTGACCATCACGACCGGACAAAAGGAAGTGATAGCCGAGGCTATATGAACCACTTCCCCGCCGGCACTCGGATGGTAATCTTGGGCATAGCATTTTATCAAATCACCTCATTCTTTGGGGCACACGTGAGGAACACAAATGCAGTTATATATATATATATATATATATATATATATATATATATATATATATATATATATGTCGTACCTAGTAGCAAGAACGCACTTATCAGCCTACTATTCAAGGCCCGATTTGCCTAATAAGCCAAGTTTTCATGAATTAATAGTTTTTCGACTACCTAACCTACCTAACCTAATCTAACCTAACTTTTTTGGCTACCTAACCTAACCTAACCTATAAAGATAGGTTAGGTTAGGTTAGGTAGGGTTGGTTAGGTTCGGTCATATATCTACGTTAATTTTAACTCCAATAAAAAATAAATGACCTCGTACATAATGAAATGGGTAGCTTTATCATTTCATAAGAAAAAAATTTGAGAAAATATATTAATTCATGAAAACTTGGCTTATTAGGCAAATCGGGCCTTGAATAGTAGGCTGAGAAGTGCGTTCTGGCTACTAGGTACGACATATATATATATAAATATATATATATATATAATCAATCCATCCAATATTTACACACTGAGTTGTCCCCATATCGCTATATCTATCATATGTAGATGATAGATGTATAGGCGTATTTATACATCAATAAAAAGCGATGTGTTTTTCACTGTTCTGCGTACAAAAAATAATCGTTTTCAATATACGCAACAAAGGAGGGTTCTTAAAGCCGTATTATCGATATATTTCCCATACTACTTCCGGTTTACAGTATATTTGGATATAATATTTTGTTAACACCGTTGGAAATAAAAATATACTGGAAATAATATTTTGTTACGCATTCGTATACATGTGGATACATGCATACCCTATACCACAGAGATACACACAACACTACATGTGTTATACATACTAGCATGTATGTACACCAAGTCCGCTATTCATACTGCTATCGTATGTAATGGTTGTGAGGTATCGTCCCTTATGATTAGGAGGCATCCTCCTCATGTTTGGAAGTCACGTCACAATGTATTTATTGTGGATATGTAGTCATTGAGAGGCATGCTTCCTCATGCTGGAGAGGCATCCTTCCTCATGCTGGAGAGGCAGCAAAGGCAGCTGACTTATTTATGAGGCATTGCTAACGTATTTAGTGAGTGCATGCAATGACAGTTAACGAGCAACGTTGGTGGTTTAAGTTTCAAGTAACGAGGCCACTGTCGTTGAAAGTGTCGTAAGCACAAACGTTTCTGGTGAACACCTCAAGATATTAACTTTGATCAATTTTCATAATATCTCATAAATATTCGCTACCTATAATATTAATTTTTTTAAGATTTTATTAAATTCATAATAATCTACACATACTAATATTATCGTTTAATATTAGTATGTTTAATTTGTTTAATTTATCAGTCTAGCCAATTTAAGAGCTCAAACGTTGTTTTAATGTAAGTGAATAATCGTCACATACAAGTGGCAATACTGATGAGGGGACACCGCGAATGAGAGGGGGCAGAGGGGTAGGCAGGAGTGAGGGGAATAGGAGGAATGAGGGGTAGCAGGAGGTAACAGAATAGGAGGAATGAGGGGTAGCAGGAGGTAGCAGAATAGGAGGAATGAGGGGGTAGCAGGAGGTAGTAGAATAGGAGGAATGAGGGGTAGCAGGAGGTAGCAGAATAGGAGGAATGAGGGGTAGCAGGAGGTAACAGAATAGGAGGAATGAGGGGTAGCAGGAGGTAGCAGAATAGGAGGAATGAGGGGGTAGCAGGAGGTAGCAGAATAGGAGGAATGAGGGGTAGCAGGAGGTAACAGAATAGGAGGAATGAGGGGTAACAGGAGGTAGCAGAATAGGAGGAATGAGGGGTAGCAGGAGGTAGCAGAATAGGAGGAATGAGGGGTAGCAGGAGGTAGCAGAATAGGAGGAATGAGGGATAGCAGGAGGTAGCAGAATAGGGGTGTGTGGGGGGGGGGTTTAAGGAAGGAGGTGATGGCAACTGGCCGGAACCTGCAGTGGCGGACCCAGCGGCCTTGACCCCCCCTGTTCCGGCCCTCCAGCCCATCGTCAATGCCCCTCCTGGCTCCCTCCCGGCCCTTCCTCGCCCCTCCTCGCCCTTCCCCGGCCCTTCACGGACAGTTGGCCACGGCTGCAGTCTAATTGCGCCTGAGATTTTTGCATCAGCGCTCCCCCCTCCATCCTACCCTAGTTCTGAGCTCCAGACGACCTTCTTATGAAGATAAATCACTCGGGTTTTAATTGTTTTTGAAGATGAGGTTCAGGATATGAAGAGTTCCTCGCCCCCTCTCTGACGCCCGGTGGAGGAAGACGGGAGAGATGACAGGTGTTTGGCGACAGGTGTGTGGTGACAGGTGTGTGTGGTGACAGCTGATGGCTAACATTATGATGCCATGGCGTGGATAGCACAAGAATCAAGCTGGTTTAGAGAGGATAGGTTGGACTCCAGCTTCCCAAACTTCAAGGAAGTCTTCGACACCCTCCCTTAGAAGAGATTAAATGAACAGACTGGAGAAAGCAGACTCTGGTGGCTGGGAGAGAGTACTTAACTGGTCCAGACAAGTGGTGTTCCATAAGGGTTAGTCCTAGGCCACATACTCGACATATGATAATGAACTAAATAAGAATTATAGTTATAACTGATGTTAAAAGCCAAATAATGACTTAAAACTGCTTGAGAAGCCCAAGACTTGAGGTGAACAGCAAGATAACGAAAATAGGAGAGTGGAAGCCTAGAGAAAAAAAAAGAGACCTCGGGGTGGATATCCTACCAATATTCTCTCTGGAAATGCTTGCAATCAACCTATCCTCAGGCTATCCTCTATCCTCAGGCTATCCTCTATCCTCAGGCTATCCTCTATCCTCAGGCTATCCTCATCCAAACTGCAACCTACCCCAAACATGCATTCTTAATTCACCAAAAAAATATATATATTTTCTCGAATAAAGATTAATTTTAACATGTGTTATAATTTTTATGTATTGCTAGGCCTAAGTTACGTTTAGCGTTTGGGTTCTGCTGGAAATTATGTGTGTGCGCGCGCGCGATTCGAACACGAGAGAACGAAGTGCTGTTGAAGAAAACCAGGAATGCAAACGGTGGCGCAGTGTTCAGCGCAGGCGCGTCCCAAGCCGAATGGCTCCAGCGTTCAATTCCTGAAACGTTTGGGCAACGTTTTCTTTTCCCCCTGGAATTAGGCAGCTGTTGTGGGTTGCATCCTTAAAGAGGTCAGTACTATGGCTTAAATTGACCTCAATAAGCTTTCCCTTCGTCAGGGACTTCCAGTTATTATGACATTATAATGAGTTCTTCGGTTATATATATATATATATATATATATATATATATATATATATATATATATATATATATATATATATATATATATATATATATATATATATAACCGAAGAACTCATTATAATGTCATAATAACTATCCTCCTTTTAACGAATTACGATAACTTTATCCTCATGTTTTCTGATTGATATCTTGATCTCACTGTGTTTTAAAAATACATCTTGGAGCCTTTGAACTATACGAGGGCCCCCTAGTCTATACTAGGGGCCCCTCAGCTATACGAGAGCCCCTGGTATATACGAGTGCCCATTGTCATGTTTTGGGATTCTCTTCTACTACCTCTGTTCCTCTTCTATTGTCTCTGTTCCTCACATTTTGCTTTCTACACCCATCTTTATCTCTACTTCCCTTCCCTCCGCCTCTGCTGTGAGCTGGCACGTTTTCTCTCATAATAGTTGCTTGTCACAGCCGTTCCATTGTTTTGGACTTTCCCAGTGGATTTTTTAACCGCGAATTTTCCGCAACGTATGTTTCCTTGCGAGATTTTCAGCCAAGGATTTTGCTCGCGGAGTTATGTATCAGATGTGTTGTAGGAAGAGGGTTTTCCCTCGGATTTTTCCATGAATCTCATAAACAGTTTTTCCCCCCGGGGTGTCTGCACATCTGGCCAGCTTTGTTTACCACAAGGGCCCCCAGCGACTTGGACACAATTACGCGGGAAACAGCCAGGGCCCCGTATTGTTGCTAGTGACCACCTCGGCATCCGGCCGCCGGCCTCGCTATCCGGCCGCCGGCCTCGCCCCAGGTCACTCTTCCTCCCTGAATGAAACTCTTCCTGTTGTTGCCAGTTTCTGTAAGTAAACTCCTTCCCTTCTTCCTTTCTCTCTCTCTCTCTCTCTCTGTGTGTCTCTGTATTTATGTGCGTGTTTATGCTTCCTTATGGTTTTCTGGTTAAACGTTTCGTGTTAGAGAATCGTTATTTACACACTTCTTGGTTGTGTGGACTCGCTCTCTCTTTTTTTCTGTCACTGTTTCTGCCTCATGTGTTGTGGAAACATGGGAGATTTTTTTTAAGTCTTTTCTCCTCGCAAGCAACACCTTCCTGCGCTGTGTAGGGAATAAGTGTCGCTGCTGTAATGGGAGAATTTGTTTCTGTATTTGCGGTTCTTCACTATATGCTTGTCCTCTTTGCCAGGAAGCGTTGTACACCTGAATGCTTCTGTACGTCGTCGGTTGTAGGAATTGTCTTACCTGGGGTAACTAGTCCTGTCAGCTAAGACGTCGTTATGAGACGACGTAATCAACGTATCAAATGCAACGTGCAATGAAAAAGAGTTCGGTCTCAAAAATAAACGTTTCCTGAGGCATCTGTTGGTAAGGGTAAGTGCTAAGGGTAAGGGTAAGTGTTGGTAAGTGCTTAATATAGCACCTCCAAAGGATACCTGATCAACCAGGCTGTGACTCATACGTCAGGCTGCGAGCAACCGCGTCCAACAGCCTGGTTGATCAGTCCGGCAACCAGGAGGCCTGGTCGACGACTGGGCCGCGGGGACGCTAAGCCCCGGAAGCACCTCAAGGTAACGTCAAGGTAAGGGTAAGTGGGTAGCTTGGGTAAGTGCAGTTCTAGTTAGGTTAGGACGTTGAACTTTTGTTCGGTGTGACAGAGCGAGAGAACGAGCTTTTCTAAGACTGTAGCGAGGCTTCTCTTTACTTCTCCTTTATCTTAATATATCTTCTTTATATATCTTCTCATAATTGCATTACCATACCGCCTCGTATCTTGGCATATCATCCTCTTGCCTCCACCTCAGCACCTCGCCTATTTCCTTCTTTATCATCCGTCTCTTCCTCTCGCTCTCTCTCTGTCTTTCCATTTGCTTCCTGGATCCCTCCTGCTCCGATGACCCGAGCCACTCTGTCTCTTCTCATCTTATCCGTGTCTCTGGCCACCACCTTTGAACTAAGTGCCTTCCTCATCAAAATTATGTGTCTCACTTTATTCTTGGTGTGATCCCCTAATGTGTGAGGGTTGTTTCGCTACCGACGTGCTTCGGTAGCGAAGTACGAAAATCCTCAAAATCCTTTGAGGATTTCCTCTGGACCTTGATCAGCTGGCTACGAGTAATTATAATTCCCGAGTAGGACAGCCAAGTGTAACTACCCATAGGAGAAAAATCCTTGCCTAGGTAAAAAGACCAAAACATCGGAAACCCGTGATAATGGCCGTCATCTTGCCTCCTGGGGCCAGATTCAAGAAAGCACTTACGCAAGCACTTACGAACGTGTACATCTTTCCTCAATATTTGACGGCTTTGGTTACATTTATTAAACAGTTTACAAGCATGAAAACTTGCCAATCAACTGTTGTTATTGTTATAAACAGCCTCCTGGTGCTTCCGAGCTCATTAACCGTTTAATAATTGCAAACAAAGCCGACAAAGATTGAGAAAAGATGTACAGGTTCGTAAGTGCTTGCGTAAGTGCTTTCGTGAATCTGGCCCCTGGACCCAGGATTTCGGAACCAGGATTTTGATCATGGCGGCTTAGTCGATATTTACTAATCAGCTTACGAGCTTCGAAGCACTCAAAGATTGTCATACCTCGTATCTCCTAAACTATTAAATAGCGATTAAGCGGTTATATGATCGCAATAAAAGGTACAGGTCTCTGATGGGGACATGTAAGGGGGGTTTGTTAATCCAGGCTGGGGCCCAGGAGCCAGATTCACGAAGCAGTTCCGCAAGTACTTACGAACGTGTACATCTTTCCTCAATCTTTGACGGCTTTGGTTACATATATTAAACAGTTTACAAGCATCAAAACTCCCCAATCAACTGTTGTTATTGTTATAAACAGCCTTCTGGTGTTGTTTATAACAACAGTTTATAACACACACACACACACATCACTGTATACATACCACTGACATAAGTGGTATACATACCCTGTATACCACTTATGTCAGACCAATCCTTGGATATTCAGCTCCAGCCTGAGTCCATACCTCGTTAAACACTAGACAAAGTTAGAGAAGATTCAGTGGTATGCCACCAGACTCGTCCCGGAACTGAGAGGTATGAGCTACGAGGAAAGGCTAAAGGAGCTGAACCTCACGTCCCTGGAAAACAGAAGAGTAAGGGGAGACATGATAACCACCTACAAAATTCTCAGGGGAATTGACAGGGTGGACAAAGACAAACTCTTTAGCACGAGTGAAACACGAACATGGAGGCAAAGGTGGAAACTTAGTACCCAAATGAGTCACAAAGACGTTAGAAAGAATTTTTTCAGTGTCAGAGTAGTTAACAAATTGAATGCATTAGGTAATGATGTGGTGGAGGCAGACTCCATACACAGTTTTAATGTAGATATGATAGAGTCCAGTAGGCTCAGGAATCTGTACACCAGTTGATTGACAGTTGAGAGGCGGTACCAAAGAGCCAGAGCTCAACCCCCGGAAGCACAACTAGGTGAGTTCACACGAACACACACACACACACACACACACACACACACACACACACACACACACACACACAGACACACACACACACACACACACACACACACACACACACACACACACACACACACACACACACACACACACACACACACACACACACACACACACACACACACACACACACACAGACACACACACACACACACACACACACACACACACACACACACACACACACAGACACACACACACACACACACACACACACACACACATCTGACAGCTACATGTTCCCCATAAAGCTACATATTTGTCAACTAAGACTTCCATAAGAAGTTCGTGAAGTCTAATT
Source organism: Procambarus clarkii (assembly GCF_040958095.1). Lineage (NCBI taxonomy): Eukaryota > Metazoa > Arthropoda > Malacostraca > Decapoda > Cambaridae > Procambarus > Procambarus clarkii. The sequence goes on from NC_091169.1 coordinate 37,653,150, forward strand.
ATACTTTGGTAACTAATCTAAACAAACTTAAAAACTTAAATTTCTTCATGAGTAGAGATTCGAACTCGAATCCCTATGATTGGCTGCCCAATCCGTTAACCAATCTTCCCTCATGAGGGCCATATGTTCACGGAGCAAGCCTAAGTGACTGCACAAAAATATTTTGCTGTAGGATGAACTCATCAATATCCAATGATATCCTGTCCATCACGATACCATGTAACCCGATTTGGCCAATCAGAGACGCGATAACACCTGATGAATGCTAGGCACTCAGCCAATCAGGAGGGATATAATATCGTTCCGTAGAACTCCAGCCTTTATCCAATTGGTTGACGAGAGAGCTCACTCCACTTTGAAACTTCGTGGGAGCCGATACTATCTTAACTGACCTGACCAAGTTCCGAGAGTACCTAGGCAGTACTTCATTAGGCAGTAATGAAGGCTCGAATACAAACTTGGAATACAAATCTATTCATACACTAAAGTTCACACAATTTGTAACATTAAGGAAACAAAATACACAGAATATTCTAGATAGTTTATATTCAAGGAAGCATGATTGGTCTTTATTTTGGTCGCCACTGTAAATTTCAATAATATTTGATACGTCATCAATATATCCATTCGTGACGGAACGGATGACTTCTGACTCCTGCTAGCAAGCCGAGAGCTTACCCTTCCCATAGCTCATGGTAAGCCTAACCTTACTAGTTTCCCCTGGAACACGACCCACCAGTCTATTAATAACCAGGTACCCTATTACTGCTGGGTGAACAGTTAAGAAATAGAGCCAAGTCAATCCTCCCTGACGAGGACTCGAACCCAGACCAAATCACTCGCGAGCGGCGTGTGTGTTACTACTGTGTTACCAATGTGTTTTTCAAGGGATGATTCTAGGCCGGAGATGCATACTCGAGAGCGTGTCTGACATACGTAGGATGCTGTCTTCTGAAGGCTGCCTTGACATTTGCTTTTTTCCCATTTGCTACATTCGTTACATGTTGGAATATAGTTTATAAACTCGCAGAGCAAAACAAACTCTCCTTCTGAACAAATCCTCAAGAGCCGTGACAAGGATTCGAACTTACGACCGAGAGCATATGCATCACGCTATTGTAATTTCTGTGTGTAAACTCTCCTTGTTTTTCTTCTCTCCTCTTAAAATAAACAAGCAAAACATTTGCAAATTCCCAACAAGCTCCTTTGGTTTAATCACTGGGGTCATTATTGTATGGGTCAATAAGCCTTCTTATGTTCTTATGGGTAAGCACTATTGGAGCGTGAGTTGATGGTTGATTTATATCGAGGGAACTTCTAAGTGAACCCAGAAGGTAATGTAATTAAATGTGGAAGAAAACGGAAGCTACGGATAAACAGAAAATAAAATGTGGGTGAGAACAGATGGTCGAGGCAGCGAGGCGTCAACCGCCTTGTTAAAGTCGGCTTGGCCATCACGGCCACCTCCAACACCACCACCACCACCATCATCACCACCAACACCACCACCACCACCATCACCACCACCACCATCACCACCACCAACACCACCACCAACACCAACACCACCACCACCAACACCACCATCATCATCACCACCACCACCATCACCACCAACACCACCACCACCATCATCACCACCAACACCACCACCATCACCACCACCAACACCACCACCAACACCACCACCACCACCACTACCACCACCAACACCATCAACACCACCACCACCAACACCATCAACACCACCAACACCACCATCATCATCACCACCACCACCACCACCACCACCAACACCACCACCATCATCACCACCAACACCACCACCACCATCATCACCACCAACACCACCACCACCATCATCACCACCAACACCACCACCACCATCATCACCACCAACACCACCACCACCACCATCACCACCACCACCACCAACAACAACAACAACAACAACAACAACAACAACAACAACAACAACACCACCACCACCACCACCACCAACAGGCTACTGTGCCCCGGTATGTACTGCGGTATGTACCTGACGGGTCAGACGTACCTGTCTCCTCGCCTAGAGACGCCAACTTCCATACTCGACGCATCCGAGGCCATGAAACGGGTTCATCTGACTATTTTGTTTTGGTTGTCACCTTGAGTCGAGCACGATGAGCTCTTCTAGTTCATCTCATCGAGTGGAGGCGGTGGTTAACTAGCACATGGAACACACCACTTCAGGAGGGGTGTAGGGAGGATTTGGTCTGGTTCCGGTGTATTGTGGACGACTCTGTGCTGTAAAAGAGAGGGAAGCCACATTTGCCTCTTTCCAGAAATCTGAGAGATTTCCTGTCTTGTTTTATTAAAAACATCACAGCGAGTAACAAAGTACTTCTGCAACCTCCTTCATGAGCCATGATGAGGTTGCTGCTGTTGGTTTTGCTGCATCAAGTTCCTCCGGGTGCTAACCTCCACAGTGACTACTATGTCATCCATTGTTTCCTCTAGCTTTTCATCATACAACACTGCACGTTGGCTCTTTTATAAAGACCTGAAATCTCTTGTAGAGTTCCTTATACACCGACTTGTCGTTTTCTATTAGAACTTCCACTTGTCTCTTAACCTGATCATATGGTCACTTGCTATAGTTTTTCTCCTTAAATGGTTAAATGGGTATAGAACAGCTTTGCTTCCTTCTTAGATTTTGTCACAATTGGCTCTCTGTTTTCTTCCTGAAAAGGGTGTATTAGTTTCTGGCTCTCTTCAGGACATATATATTTTTCATTTTTCCTAGCAGTTGTCTACACTTTTCTATTCTTTGGTCCTCTCCTCTGCTTCTCTACACTATTAAACCAGGGGTTTGGTTTGCTTTCTCATCTACCTTATTGAGTAGGGTCTTCAACTCCGTTGCATAACACATATCTGCGTGTGTGTGTGTGTGTGTGTGTGTGTGTGTGTGTGTGTGTGTGTGTGTGTGTGTGTATGTGTGTGTGTGTGTGTGTGTGTGTGTGTGTGTGTGTGTGTGGTAGATCGAGAGGTGTAGAGAAGGTATCTGTAAGAGAAGTGGAGGGGGAGAGGGATTGTGGGATTGTCACACCCCCACTTACCCACAATCATGGGATTGTGGGTAAGTGGGGGTGTGACGATCTGAAGGGTAGAAGGGGGAGTGGGAAGGGAAGGGAAGTGAGGTTAAGACAATACACAACCCAGAACGTGACAGGCGACGCGGAGCTGTGGTGAGTGACAGGCATTGTGTGTGTACTGCACTATATTCTCCGGACCAGTGTCTTCACAGTCCTCACTATCCGTCCCTCTCTCTCTCTCCCTCTCTCTCATAACGTCTAAAACTAAAAGACGTGGAATTGTACTGCCTGAATACTAAAGCCCTGTATATATACAACCGGAAAATGCTCATTACTGTTCATTAAAATCCAAAGTGGTCTCACAGATGCCCTTCTCAGTAAGCCACAGTTCCACCACATTGCGCCCTCATTCCACCCCTCCCCCTTCACCTGCCCCATCATCTCATGACCTTTCACCTGGCATCACCTGGGCATCACCTGGGCATCACCTGGGCATCACCTGGGCATCACCTGGGCACACAGGGCTCCCCGCCCCTGTACGCGAGGGCCTTCGGAGTGATCTTGGTCCTCACTGGTTCCCTTGGATGAAATTTACCCAGTGATTGAGTTCCTAAAGTTAATGCATTATGTTGACGTCCACAGACGCCCTCGTCCACTGCCCATATCAATGTGAATATGAATAATAATGTTATTTGCGCTGGCATGTGTTGACTCAATCATTTTTATTCATAAAAATGTCAAATTACAATATTTTGGAAACACAGTGGTTGTATATGAAATAGAGCAACGATGCTATATGGGAAAAATATATGTTCTTTGTGTTGAGAATTTATGTTGGTTTAAGGCAAAAAAAAAAAACTATCAGGGGAAAGCATCAAGCCATTACGACTATATAGCACTGGGAAGGGGTCAGGATAAGAACTTGGGATAGGACGGGGATTTGGAATGGTCCTCAACCACTTGGAAGGTCGGGGATTGAACACCGACCTGTATGAAGCGAGACCGTCGCTCTACCGTCCAGCCCAAGTGATTGGGCTGGTTTAAGGCAAACTTGTCTAAATCTATTTCTAGTGAATGTGTTGGTGAGGGCTGGCATTGAAGAAGAATGGGTTATGGGGTGAGAGGAGGGGAATGGGGTTACACTAGGGAGCCGGTCGGCCGAGCGGACAGCACGCTGGGCTTGTGATCCTGTGGTCCCGGGTTCGATCCCGGGCGCCGGCGAGAAACAATGGGCAGAGTTTCTTTCACTCTATGCCCCTGTTACCTAGCAGTAAAATAGGTACCTGGGTGTTAGTCAACTGTCACGGGCTGCTTCCTGGGGGGTGGAGGCCTGGTCGAGGACCGGGCCGCGGGGACACTAAAGCCCCGAAATCATCTCAAGATAACCTCAAGATAACACTGAATGTGGGGGGGGGGAGGGTGAAGATGTTACAGGGGGAGGTGGTGGGGGGGTGAAGATCTTACAGGGGGAGGTGGTGGGGGGTGAAGATGTTACAGGGGGAGGTGGTGGGAGGGTGAAGATCTTACAGGGGGAGGTGGGGGGGTGAAGATGTTACAGGGGAAGGTGGTGGGGGTGAAGATGTTACAGGGGAAGGTGGGGGGGTGAAGATGTTACAGGGGAAGGTGGGGGGGTGAAGATGTTACAGGTGGGGGGGGTGAAGCTGTTACAGGGGGAGGTGGTGGGGGGGGGGAGAAGATGACCTGCTAGACATCGTAAGTAGTTCCAGAGGTGAGAGCCTCCTCTCCCTTCACGCAGCGAGCTGTCGTAAATTAGTCTTAACTTCCAAGACCAACTTTTTGATAACCGGTGTGAGATGCGGTGTGTTATTTGGCCGCGAGGAGTTAATCGGCCGGAGGAGGGAGGTGCAGGTCGGCCGAGGAAGGAAGGAAAGAAGGAAGGAAGGTGTTGTTTGGCCGAGGGGAGGATATTTAAAGTGTTCATCGGCCGAGGTAGGCCTTTGTTTATCGGCCGAGCAGGGAATTTGTCGATCGGCCCAGGCAGGACGCAATGGTTTTGAATGGCAAGGTAAAAGGATATTGACCGGCCGAGGGAAAAACGTGTTGATCGGGATGAATATTAGGGGTTAACAAGACCCCCATTCATATGTTCTGACCCAGCGTACCCTGCCCCTAGTGTACCTTGCCCCCAATGTACCCTGCCCTCAATTTAACTGCCGGCCCTTGTACCGTATTCCCAATGGAACCTATTCCAAGTGCAACTCGAGCCTATTTAACCCTACTCAACACAACTTTCATGGTGACGCCAAGACAGAGACGAATATTTTCACTCTTTGTGACTTTCAAACTTATTTGACACCAGTTCGAATCGCGAGTTACTTCCTAATTCGGCTTAAGCTACTTGGCTATAACACAGCTTTATCTCCACTAAACTGTTTACAAATTCAGGGATATAAATATAAATGGATATAAATTCATGGTCAAATGAAGGATATATAATTCCTCTCTCTCCCCCTCTCTCTCTCTCTCTCTCTCTCTCTCTCTCTCTCTCTCTCTCTCTCTCTCTCTCTCTCTCTCTCTCTCTCTCTCTCTCACCAAAATTTGGTTGATATTAAGTTCTACTTTGGCTTTTCCCGTGGTTTTCATACGCAAATATTTGACTCCACATAAATGTTTTTATAAGACGCTAATTCTGGGAGAGAGAGCGAGAGAGAGAGAGAGAGAGAGAGAGAGAGAGAGAGAGAGAGAGAGAGAGAGAGAGAGAGAAGGAGGGGCAGTTCAGAGTCACGAAGTGTTCCGTTAGAAGGCAATTCAAAGCAACACAACTATCCATAGTGAAGTCAATGGAGTGTTTTTCCAGCTTCCATCTTGAAGGCAGCCTGAGCCGCGATGCAGCAGTATAGAGACAAGTAACGGGGAACTCGTGCGTCTCCTGGGAAGCAAGTCACGAACTCCTAGCAGTTGCAATGTTACCTGCCACTTCACGATAAAGTTTAACCCCCAGCATTGTGCAACACGGGAGAGAAACAGCCTAGAGCATTGTGAGGGGGGGGATGTGGCCGCTGGAATTTCGGAGGCAGTAGCCACAATAACTGAGGAAGGGGTGGGGGTGATTGTGGGTGGAATGATGGGGAAGGGGGAGGATTGTGGGTGGAATGACGGGGAGGGGGAGGATTGTGGGTGAAATAATGGGGAAGGGGGAGGATTGTGGTTGGAATGATGGGGAAGGGGGGGGAGGATTGTGGGTGGAATGACCCCTGAAATGGGTCCTCTGGTAGGTTAGGATAAGGGCACTTGAGTAGGACATTTTCTTGGCATTGGGGTGACGGCTAGGTTAGGTTACTTAGGTTAGCGTTACATGTCATAAGTAGCGCAACCTCTTGAAGATACGTTACCTGTAACGTTACAAAGATTCACCCCCCTTCATCTGACCAGCCGACATGAGATCAAGAGAGGAGGCATAGAGGCTGCGAGAGCATCACTTTGGGCAAAGTTCCTACAGCAGCGGTGATTTAGGGCGGTAGGAAAGACCGTGCTCCACCCATCAACCAACCCCCGCCCACTCTCCCCCCCCCACCCACTCTTCCCCCACCCACCCACACTTCCCAATCCCGCCCACTCACCTAGCGAGGCTCACCAGGGAATATTTAAAGTCTAATTATTTGAGGAGTGTAGTGATTAGAAGGAATTATGCGTCCTCCCGGCTGGAGGCCCAAGATGCTATCAATGGTGGTGATTGTTCCATAGGCACTCGTTGGTGTGGGGGTAATGGGGAGGTGATTGTTAAGGCTATGATGGTGATTGTTAAGGCTATGGTGGTGATTGTTCCATAGGCACTCGTTGGTGTGGGGGTAATGGGGAGGTGATTGTTAAGGCTATGATGGTGATTGTTAAGGCTATGGTGGTGATTGTTCCATAGGCACTCGTTGGTGTGGGGGTAATGGGGAGGTGATTGTTAAGGCTATGATGGTGATTGTTAAGGCTATGGTGGTGATTGTTAAGGTTAAGCTACAGCTGTATGAGAAGGGGTTGGTGGGGCTACAGCTGTATCAGATATTGCTGGGGCTACAGCTGTATCCGATATTGCTGGGGCTACAGCTGTATCAGGTGTGACTGTGACTACAGCTGTATCAGGTGTTGTTGGGGCTACAGCTGTATCAGAAACAACTACACTACCAGATGGCAACACTTTAAACGGCAAACAAAATCCAGTTAAAAATAAAAATGACAACATCCCAACGGAGAAAAAATACATTAGAGTGAATAAATGAAATGAATATTATACAATTTTCCAATACGTTGAACCCAGATACAAATAATTTTTATCTAGCAACACGTGCATATATAAAAGATTTTCCCCGAATGCTGACTGCATCATAGAGCCAGAATTGCACGGGGGAAGGGGTCAGAGAGAGCCAGAGTGGGAGGTTAGAGAATCAGAAAGGGGAACTGTGGCTCCTATGAAGGAACGTCCAAAAAACCTAAAAAAAAGTCCACAGTAGGCCTGTGGTTCAAGGCTCCTATGGTCCGAGTGGACGAAATGTTATTTCGACGTTTGTTATGGTTTGTGAGATATATATATGTGTGTGTGTGTGTGTGTGTGTGTGTGTGTGTGTGTGTGTGTGTGTGTGTGTGTGTGCGTGTGTGTGTGTGTGTGTGTGTGTGTGTGTGTGTGTGTGTGCAGAATATCCATGGTGAAAAATATAGGTTTTAAATAGTAAAGGTTTTAAAACTTAATTAAAATAAAAATAAAGTTCTCTAAAGGTTCAACTTCTGATAAGTTTAAGTAAAGCAAGATAAACACATTCTGTAGTTTATGATCCCAATATATAATTGAAAACTGTTGTGTACATCCCCGGCTAACAACTAAGGGAGCCGAGTTCCATTCTCGCGCAGAACGGAATCAGGGCATCATGTCTCTGTTCATTTAGCAGAACAAGTATCCGGGAGTTAGGCAACTGTGATGGTTTGCATCCTGGCAAAGGTCAGTAACAAAGGGCTAGTGGGGATACTTTCGATAGGTCGAAATAAGGGTTTCCTGTCCTGGATAACACGAATGGAAGTTGTTACTTTGAATCGTTTGAGTGTTGGAAACTTGGCCGACTCCTGGTCTCAATGGCAAGGAACGCCTGCTCTTAGCGTCAAGGAACGCCTGCTCTTAGCGTCAAGGAACACCTGCTCTTAGCGTCAAGGAACACCTGCTCTTAGCGTCAAGGAACGCCTGCTCTTAGCGCCAAGGAACGGCTGCTCTCAGTGGCAAGGAACACCTGCTCTCAGCGCCAAGGAAATCATTCCCGTCCCTGCACCTTCCAGCTGCTACTACAGGTCTACGTGACCCGAGTGATGTCGCGCGGACTCCAGTCCTCCTCCTGGGCACCTCCCATAACCTGGCGCCGGGTGCATAGAGCTGCAGTTGACTCTAGAGGGCAGAGTTATGCCCGGTGAGTTGAACCCAACAATGAAGTAGGTATTTGTGACAGACATTCTCGGGGTTCAATGCCTTGAAGCTCTTGTTGGCGTGGCCATTGTCTCTTTGAGAGCGGAGAGAATGGTCGCGCTGGCTCGGAAATGATTGGTTAAGCAGCTCTCCCTTGAAATAGACCTCGGCAAGGCGTTGTTTCCAGATGACGTGTGTTGGTGGTGGCTCCGGACGAGTTAGTGATGATGGTGGGAGGTGTCAGCCACAGAGGTGCAGGACAACCACCCCCATGTTACGGCCACTGGTGAAGTACGGTCACCGCCCGCCTGTGGGGATCACTCCTCTGACAGCGGACGAAGTAGCTGCAGCTCAGATGTCACCAAGATTAATTAACAGGAGAACCACTTAAAGCACAATGAAATTACAGTAACATGATATATCATTGACAATCATTAGGAGCCTTGAGGAGGGGTCGAACCCGCACATACACACACCTTGGCAAAGTGGTCTAGGGCGCTAACTTGGCAGTGCCAAGTGAGCAGGTTCAGATCCTCCTCAAGGTTTCTACCGATTTTCCAAACTTCTTAATGGTTTCATACTCAGCCTGTTCTCTCGATTTGTCCTTCTGTACAAAAGAATGCAACCATTCTGCCTAAACAGAAAAGTACGAACCCAAGCAACCCACTAAACCTAGCGAGGCAGATGTACGGGAACCGTCAATATTACGGCGCTTAAAACTTGTACTAATTAGTCGCACTTTTACCGAAGTGGTCGAGTCCGTTAAAAATGGGTTGTATACCAGAGCACCGTTGACCCGGTTGATTTAGACTCGGTTCTAAATTTTTAGGTTGATTTAGAATCGGTTCCCTGCTCCCCATGCTCCTGGAAGGGGGTTGAGATCCCCTACTGGTCTCTGATACCACAGAAAGGGCTTTGAAAAGCCCTTTCTATAATATCCTCTTCACCCAGGATAAGGGTTTGATCTCACGTGATGAGCTCGCCAAATCCTCGCATGAGGGTTAGATTCTCCCTACGGGTTCACTCTGGAAGACTGAGATGGAAGATTGAATCGTACAAGGCAAGGGAACTATCAAGAGAAAGCGTCAAGCACTTACAACTATACAACACTTGGAAGGAAGGAAACTATCAGTGAAGGGGACTATAGTCGTACAGCACTTACGACTATATAGCACTTGGAAGGGATCAGGATAAGGATTTGGGCTGGGACGGGGGAAAGGAATAGTGTCCAACCACTTGTGGACGGTTGGGGATTGAACGCCGACCTGTATGAAGCGAGACCGTCGCTCTACCGTCCAGTGATCCACTAGTGATAAATTATGTTTTAATGGCTACTGGCAACTGTCTTCCATCATCTTGTAGGAAACAGTCATTAATTGCCCTCTAATAATATAGCGTCTTAATAGCTTAACAATTGTCTCTGAAAAATTAAAACACGTGCAGTTGGATCTCCATGTGTTGGTTCCGAGGATCAACGTCTCCCGCGGCCCGGTCTCTGACCAGGCTTCCTGGTTGGTGGTCTGGAGGACGTAGTTAGACGTAGCTTCTCACAGTCTGACGTATGAATTCAGGTTCATCTGTGGAGGGGTGCTTTTGAGCTGTTGTATGCTGTAGTTTTGAGCAGTTGTATGCTGTAGTTTTGAGCAGTTGTATGGTGTATTTTTCTGCAGTTGTATGGTGTAGTTTTGAGCAGTTGTATGCTGTAGTTTTGAGCAGTTGAATGGTGTATTTTTCTGCAGTTGTATGGTGTAGTTTTGAGCAGTTGTATGGTGTATTTATCTGCAGTTGTATGCTGTAGTTTTGAGCAATTGTATTGTGTAGTTTTCATTAATAGTATGGTGTATTTGTGAGCAGATGTATGCCGTAGTTGCAAGCATCGGTATGTTATAAATAATCTTGACTCAACTGATATATATAATTTGTTCTGGATCCAAATATATATTACAGGGTAGTTGACTTCCCCTCAAACTAGCATACAATTTACCAACAACATTTATTGTCATTCTGCAGTGTTCACCATCCACAGTGCGGACCTTGACCAAGAAACTTTACAAGGAGCAGATTGATCATGTTGAAACACCGTTATCATGGAGACAATAGCCGTTATCATTGAGACAAAAGCCGTTATCATTATCTTTTATGCTGATGGAGCTTGTTTGATCTTACTTTATAGAGGGGACAACAGATGCTTTTTTGTTATCAGGTATTAATGTGTTTCCATGGCTGGTGTTTCTTGGCCTCCACCATTGCCTAGCCCTCAAGGGCTAACTGGAAGCTCTAAGCCGTCGTCCACAACTCCCTAGCCCTCAAGGGCTACCTGGAAGCTCCAAGCCTTCGTTCACCCTCCCTAGCCCTCAAGGGCCACCTGGAAGCTCCAAGCCTTCGTCCACCACTCACTAGCCCTCAAGGGCCACCCGGGGGCACCTCCACCAGGGGTTACAGCAGCCCAGGGCCCCCCACTGATCCTCAACAGAGTGAAATCCTTCACTGTCGTTGGTAACCTGCAGTGTCCTGGCAGGCTGTTCTTCAGTGACATAGTGTCAGCTAGTAGAGTTTACTCACCTAGTTGTGGTTGCAGGGGTTGAGCTTTGGTTCTTTGGTCCCGCCTCTCTACCGTCAATCAACTGGTTAACAGATTCCTGAGCCTACTGGGCTCTATCTACATTTGAAACTGTGTATGGAGTGAGCCTCCACCACATCACTGTCTAATGCATTCCACCTGTTAACTACTCTGACACTGAAAAAGGTTCCATGCTGGGGTTGCATTCTCCAGGATTGGTCTTACATATGTGGTATACAAAGTTCTGAATTATTCCTTACACAGGTTCCTGAAGGCAGTTGTGATGTTAGACAGCCTCGCATACGCCGCAGATGTTAATCTTTTTATGTGGACTTCAGGAGACAGGTTTGACGTGATATCAACTTCTAGATTTTTCTCTCTGTCCGTTTCATGAAGTACTTCATCTACAATTCTGTATCCTGTGTCTGGCCACTTGTTTCCACTGCCTAATTTCATTGCTTTACATTTACACGAGTTGAAGTTTTGTAGCTATTTGTTGGACCTTTCATTCAGTTTGTCTAGGTTCTCTTGTAGCCTCCTATCTTCCTCTGTCTTAATCCTCCTCAAAATTTTTGCATCATCAGCAAACAGTGAGAGGAACGAGTCTATACCCTCTGGTAGATCATTTACATATATCAGAAATAGTATAGGTTCAAGGACTGAATCCAGCGGAACTTCACTGGTGACGCCTCGCCAGTCTGAGGCCTCACCCCTCACAGTGCAATCCGTCCTCTTAAAAATAACGTCACTTTTCGCTCGTATGCGCACTATGGCCAAATTTGGACGTAATTTGAAATGAAATCGACTCATAAAAGTGACGTACTGTCCCGTTTTCTGTTTGAGTCGTCCGGCCCTCCTCGGACAGCTTAGAAGAGGAACTTTCAATTAACGTTTTTCATAACGTTTTGAAACTTTATGAGAATTTCCTGCCCACCTAGCCTATCAGAGGACCCTTAACTTACTGTTGTTGAAACAAAAAATCCCAAATTTATTTTCAATTTTTTTTCATTTTCAAATTACGTCCATATTCGGCCATACGAGCAAACGGTCAAAAGCGACGTTCTTTTTAAGAGGAGAGGTTGGGGTCTTCTGTTGCTTAGGTGATCTCTTATCCAATGAAGCACCTTCCCTTTCACTCCAGCCTGCATCTCCAGCTTTTGCACTAGTCTCTTGTGTGGTACTGCGCCCAAGACTTTCTGGCAATCCAGAAATATACAGTCTGCCCAGCCCTCTCTTTCTTGCCTGATTTTTGTTGCCTGATCGTTGAATTCAATTAATCCTGTGAGGCATGACTTGCCATCTCTGAACCCACGTTGACGCTGTGTTACAAAGTTCCTTCGCTCCAGATGTTCCACTAGTTTTTTTCGCACAATCTTTTCCATCAACTTGCATGGTATGCAAGTTAGGAACACTGGCCTGTAGTTCAGTGCCTCCTATCTATCCCCCTTCTTGTATATCGGGACTACATTAGCCGTCTTCCAATTTTTTGGCAGTTCCCCTGTTACTAATGATTTGTTATACACTATGGAGTGTGGTAGGCACAGTGCTTCTGCTCCTTTCTTTAGGATCCAAGGGGAGATTCCGTCTGGGGCTTATAGCCTTTGTCATGTCTATAGTTATTTTAATGTTTCATTTTGAAAAGGTTTTGTAGGGGAGAAGTATTTTTGTAAATGTAAATAAAATCTATATTAGGTAAGAGGTGGATGAAAATCTTGCATCCTCTCCACCAGGAAATAAATATTATATACTTTCCATTTACCTGGGCTCTAGGGGGCTCGAACCGTCGACCCCAGGCCTGTCAAGCCGAAGCTCTATCGACCGAACTATTGAGTTAATTCACATATTATATAACTCGTGAAGTTAGAGACCAATTATACACTATAGTTAGTCTCTAACATCTGCTGTCCAACCACTTGGGGTGGACGGTTGAGCGACGGTCTCACTTCATGCAGGTTGGCGTTCAATCCCCGACCGTCCACAAGTAGTTGGGCAACATTCCTTTCCCTTCCCTCTATCCCATCCCAAATCCTTATCCTGACCCCTACCAAGTGCTATATAGTCGTAATAGCTTGGCGCTTTCCCCCTGATAATTCCCTCCCCTCCTCTAACTTCTAAATGCTATAGAATTTCTAAAAGCCGGCCTGCTGTGCTCATCTCTATAAATGCGGTTTCATAAATAGCGACAGACAAGAGAGGATTTAGACAGGAGAGAAAGGAATCGACTGAGGTACAGTAAGAGACAGAAACAGACAGACGGGAATGGAGGTGTGTTGGGGTGTGGCCAGGAGGGGTGTGGCCAGGAGGGGTGTGGCCAGGAGGGGTGTGGCCAGGTAGGGTGTGGCCAGGAGGGGTGTGGCCAGGTAGGGTGTGGCCAGGAGGGGTGTGGCCAGGAGGGGTGTGGCCAGGAGGGGTGTGGCCAGGAGGGGTGTGGCCAGGAGGGGTGTGGCCAGGAGGGGTGTGGCCAGGTAGGGTGTGGCCAGGAGGGGTGTGGCCAGGTAGGGTGTGGCCAGGAGGGGTGTGGCCAGGAGGGGTGTGGCCAGGAGGGGTGTGGCCAGGTAGGGTGTGGCCAGGAGGGGTGTGGCCAGGAGGGGTGTGGCCAGGAGGGGTGTGGCCAGGTAGGGTGTGGCCAGGAGGGGTGTGGCCAGGAGGGGTGTGGCCAGGTAGGGTGTGGCCAGGAGGGGTGTGGCCAGGAGGGGTGTGTTCAGGAGGGGTGTGTTCAGGAGGGGTGTGGCCAGGTAGGTTGTGGCCAGGTAGGGTGTGGCCAGGTAGGGTGTGGCCAGGAGGGGTGTAGCCAGGAGGGGTGTGGCCAGGTAGGGTGTGGCCAGGAGGGGTGTGGCCAGGTAGGGTGTGGCCAGGAGGGGTGTGGCCAGGAGGGGTGTGGCCAGGTGGGGTGTGGCCAGGAGGGGTGTGGCCAGGAGGGGTGTGGCCAGGTAGGGTGTGGCCAGGAGGGGTGTGGCCAGGAGGGGTATGGCCAGGAGGGGTGTGGCCAGGAGGGGTGTGGCCAGGAGGGGTGTGGCCAGGAGGGGTGTGGCCAGGTAGGGTGTGGCCAGGTAGGGTGTGGCCAGGAGGGGTGTGGCCAGGAGGGGTGTGGCCAGGAGGGGTGTGGCCAGGAGGGGTGTGGCCAGGTAGGGTGTGGCCAGGAGGGGTGTGGCCAGCAGGGGTGTGGCTAGGTAGGGTGTGGCCAGGAGGGGTGTGGCCAGGTAGGGTGTAGCCAGGAGGGGTGTGGCCAGGAGGGGTGTGGCCAGGTAGGGTGTGGCCAGGAGGGGTGTGGCCAGGAGGGGTGTGGCCAGGAGGGGTGTGGCCAGGTAGGGTGTGGCCAGGAGGGGTGTGGCCAGGAGGGGTGTGGCCAGGAGGGGTGTGGCCAGGAGGGGTGTGGCCAGGAGGGGTGTGGCCAGGAGGGGTGTGGCCAGGTAGGGTGTGGCCAGGATGGGTGTGGCCAGGAGGGGTGTGGCCAGGAGGGGTGTGGCCAGGTAGGGTGTGGCCAGGTAGGGTGTGGCCAGGAGGGGTGTGGCCAGGAGGGGTGTGGCCAGGAGGAGTGTGGCCAGGAGGGGTGTGGCCAGGTAGGGTGTGGCCAGGAGGGGTGTGGCCAGGTAGGGTGTGGCCAGGAGGGGTGTGGCCAGGTAGGGTGTGGCCAGGAGGGGTGTGGCCAGGAGGGGTGTGGCCAGGAGGGGGTGTGGCCAGGTAGGGTGTGACCAGGTAGGGTGTGACCAGGTAGGGTGTGACCAGGTAGGGTGTGGCCAGGAGGGGTGTGGCCAGGAATGGGGGTTGAAAAGCCTAAAAGTTAAGGCCCTAAAGGTGAAGCCACACTGACGGGATCAGGGTGGGGGGTAGGCTGGCCTGATGGGGCAAGGGGGGGGGAGGTGGATAACGTAGCCTGATGGGTCAGGTGGAATGGATAGAATGGGTAGACGGGACGGGAGAGGAAAGGAAGAGCTGATCCAGCATTTATCAGAGGATAACGAAGAGTAGTAAAGACAGAAATAAAACGATTTAAACAGACTAAAACGCAATAAAGAAATACGGACAACGGTAAATAAAAGCGAAATAAATACTGGAAAAGGCAATTTCAGGCTGAATAAATCTGTCACTAAATATATTTGAAACAAAGACAAAAAATTTTATACCATAAACAAGGACCAAAAAAACAGGAACATGAGAAGAAATTGACCAATTGACCCACGCAAGGCGGCTTCGTATATTTATACCTAACCAAACTCACTTAATACATCGGCCCGGTCTCCTGACCGGCCACAACGTACAAAATACAAAGTGCTAACCAGTAACCACACGAACCCAACCCCATCCACCTTAACCTAACCTAACCCCATCCACCTTAACCTAACCTACTGATGGTCAGAGAAGACGATGTATCCATAACTGTTCGAAACTAATCTAGCTACTACTTCGATCCGTCCAAGACGGTCCGAAACGTCACCTTTTCCTTGATTGACAGATTAAGAAATGGCTGTCTAAATTTCCGACCATATTATGGTCACTTACTGTCTTCTCAGACATAATTCTTAAGAAAATCAAGGTGAAAAATATTGCAATTAATTATTTCTTCCTGTTCAGTATGAAGCACTCAAAAAGTTCATAAAAATGCAGAATTTATATTTTTGTTTGTAAATATTCATATAAACCTCAAGTTTGTTGTATTGAACTTGAAATAAGTTAATTGAGGTATAAATTGCACACAAAGGGTTGAGGTAGCTCAAGCTATTCTCGCCCTGTTCAGTACAACGTGTTCATCTTGGGAGGGCGGGCTGTTCACACAGTGTAGTTCTATTGTTATGGATATAGAATAGCAGTGCTATTAGTGCTGTTAGAACATTCAGGAACATCTCTTGTGCAAAGTAACTACCATGTTGTTGTTTGAGATTTAGTACTCAGAACGAAGTGTCCATGTAGCACGGGCTATGGTGAAACCCGTAACTGACTGATCAGCCTAGTAACTAGGTTGTAACTAGCCTAGTAACTACTAGTAACTGAGTAACTAGTATGTTGTTGTTTGAGATTTAGTACTCAGAACGAAGTGTCCATGTAGCACGGGCTATGGTGAACCCCGTAACCGACTGATCAGCCTAGTAACTAGGTTGTAACTAGCCTAGTAACTACTAGTAACTGAGTAACTAGTATGTTGTTGTTTGAGATTTAGTACTCAGAACAAAGTGTCCATGTAGCACTGGCTATGGTGAACCCGTAAAATAACTAGCATGTTGTTTTAGATTCAGTTACTTAGAACAAAAGTTCCAAAGTAACACGGGCTATGGTGAGCCCGTAGTGGACTTACCTGGCACAGGAGCGGAGCTGTAACTGAGTAACTAGCAGCTGTATGTTGAATTTATGGTAATGTTTTGCGAGTGAAGTGGGGGGGGAAGGCGGAAAAGTGGGGTGTGGGGAGGGGACAGGCGGAAAAGTGGGGTGTGGGGGGGAGAGGCGGAAAAGGGGGGTGTGGGGAGGGGAGAGGCGGAAAAATGGGGTGTGGGGGGGGGGGAGAGGCGGAAAAGTGGGGTGTGGGGAGGGGAGAGACGGAAAAGGGGGGTGTGGGGAGGGGAGAGGCGGAAAAGGGGGTGGTGAGGGTTTTGAAGTGATCTTTCCCTCAACACACACACCAATATCCGCGTCGCAGCCCGACTTATTCCTCAGGAAATACACAAACGCCGCCCCGGATTCGCAACTCGCGAACGGCTTTCCGTGACGACAGTCAGAGGGAGTGTGTGTGAGATTGTTTCTTTGTGAAAGTTTACTTTGTGTAGTTACAAGATCTATGAATGTACTTTCCATAGTCATTTTCTGTTTTGTTTATCGAAATTATCTGTAAAATTGTGAGAGGGGGGTTTGAGAACGTGCTATCTCCTCCTGGAGTCTGTTCCAGCATGCTCCATCTCTTCCTGGAGCCTGTTCCAGCATGCTCCATCTCTTCCTGGAGTCTGTTCCAGCATGCTCCATCTGTTCCTGGAGCCTGTTCCAGCATGCTTCATCTCTTCCTGGAGCCTGTTCCAGCATGCTTCATCTCTTCCTGGAGCCTGTTCCAGCATGCTCCATCTCTTCCTGGAGCCTGTTTTAGCATGCTTCATCTCTTCCTGGAGCCTGTTCCAGCATGCTTCATCTCTTCCTGGAGCCTGTTCCAGCATGCTTCATCTCTTCCTGGAGCCTGTTCCAGCATGCTCCATCTGTTCCTGGAGCCTGTTCCAGCATGCTCCATCTGTTCCTGGAGCCTGTTCCAGCATGCTTCATCTCTTCCTGGAGCCAGTTCCAGCATGCTCCATCTCTTCCTGGAGCCTGTTCCAGCATGCTCCATCTCTTCCTGGAGTCTGTTCCAGCATGCTCCATCTCTTCCTGGAGCCTGTTCCAGCATGCTCCATCTCTTCCTGGAGCCTGTTCCAGCATGCTCCATCTCTTCCTGGAGCCTGGCCCAACATGCTCCTCCTCCTTCTGGAGTCAGTGAATGGAAGCGTTTATTCATAAATAATTCATTGTTGTTCAAGATTTGCTACCTGGAACAAAAAGTTCCAAGTAGCACGGGCTATGGTGAGCCCGTAGTAGTTTAATAATTCATGCTTCCTCCGTACCGTTCTTTCTGCCGTTAAAAACTATGGCTGCTGCTCTCCCGGTTAAATATAAATTTACATCGTAACTTTGTTTCGTGTCTGGGTCCTCTTAACTTATGAAAACTTGCATGTTATTTATTTTTATTTTTATTCTGATTTCGAAATTAAAATAAATCTGCCTTTCCACACGGATAATTTTGATTTTACTTCTCAACTTGATGCAGTACAAACCTAATATAGTACATATGTGTGCTATACGGGGCATGACAGCTGGGTGGACAGCGCTTCGGTTTCGTAGTCCTGAGGTTCCGGGTTCGACCCCCGGTAGAGGCGGAAACAAATGGAGGCCCCTGTTACCTAGCAGTAAATAGGTACCTAGGAATTAGACAGCTGCTACGGGCTGCTTCCTGGTGGTAACAAAAAGGAGGCCTGGTCGAGGACCGGGCCGCGGGGACATCTCAAATCCCCGAAATCATCTCAAAATAATCTCAAGATATAATAGGCCTAGAAATATTTAATTTTGTTTTTTTAGCTTCATATTTTTTCGGACTCAATAAAGTGAATAGTACAAGGTTCTACTATCTAATTGCTTAGTATGTCAATATTTGTACTATGGCGCACATAGTTACAAAAACTACTAACAAAACAGGAGGATGGGTTAACTTGAGGTTATCTTGAGATAATTTCGGGGCTTTTTAGTGTCCCCGAGGCCCGGTCCTCGACCAGGCCTCCACCCCCAGGAAGCAGCCCGTGACAGCTGACTAACACCAAGGTACCTATTTTACTGCTAGGTAACAGGGGCATAGGGTGAAAGAAACTCTGCCCATTGTTTCTCGCCGGCGCCTGGGATCGAACCCAGGACCACAGGATCACAAGTCCAGCGTGCTGTCCGCTCGGCCGACCGGCTCCCTGCTCCCCTGGGTTGTTATAATCATTGAGATTCTGGCCACCGGCAGTTGTTGAGTTATAACTATTGCTGTTGTGAAGTTGTTCCTCCTCTGAAGAATACATGAATTGAGGAAACAGCTGGCCTATTGGTAGATAGGAGGCAGCTCCTATTTATATCCACTCAAACTCATTCGCGTGTGTGTCTAACCTACGCTTGAAACAATAAAGTGATCCGACGGGTGTTATATTACTCGGTAATCTGATTCACAGATCAACAACCAAGTTCCCAAACCATTAATTCCATCAATTCTGTATAAATAGTCACAGAACATTCCTGTGTAATTCACCGTCAGAAATTCCTGTTTACTTATCGTTTCCTTTTTCTTATATCTCTCCTCCATATCTCCTATATCTCCTATATCCTTCCTATATATCTCCTTCAACTGTATTATATAGTCGAATATACTGACGTAGTAGCCACAGATCTATATTAGTTCTTTATATGTTATTTCATATATGTATTTTTGTCCCAGTATATGAATACTTGATCTAGAAGTGCTAGTATGTTCACTGTGCCTCTTCCCTGTTGGTTCCTTAGTGTGCTGCACTGGAAAACAGTTTTGTATTTATGTTATCAAGTTCATTTTCTTGTGGTTAAAATCTCCAAGTGTTATTAGTTTCGCTGGTGTGTTGATTATAGCATGTGCTAACCTTCCCATAACTTCTAGGTTAGTTCCGGGGTTTCATATTTTCTTGTATTGTTCTGCTAATGATAGTTAAGTTACATATAACAGCTAAGTCCAGATGTTGCTTTAGCTAGCCTTAAATAAAATAAAAATAAAATAAAATGTTTATTTAGGTAAGGTACATACATACAAGAAATTTTTACAAAGATTGGTTGACTTATAGGTAGAGCTAGTACATACAATGCCTAAAGTCACTATTACGCAAAGCGTTTCGGGCAAATGTGGTCTTGGGATTCAGTTTCCCCTATATTCTGACCTCAAGGTGTCCTTGTGTGTTAAGCAAGGCTCTCTCTTTGTTCCTTCTGGTCAGACCTTTAACTCCTCACCGCCTTATAGTTTCCTGGGCAGACTAAACTACTTTTCTTACTTAAACTGTGTCTCCACCGCTGCTGAAGGGTCTCACATAAGTTCTTTGCCTCGCTTTCCAAATATTCGTAGTGTGTGTGTGTGTGTGTGTGTGTGTGTGTGTGTGTGTGTGTGTGTGTGTGTGTGTGTGTGTGTGTGTGTGTGTGTGTGTGTGTGTGTGTGTGTGTGGGAGTATGTGTGTGTGTGTGTGTGGGAGTATGTGTGTGTGTGTGTGTGTGTGTGTGTGTGTGTGTGTGTGTGTGTGTGTGTGTGTGTGTGTGTGTGTGTGTGTGTGTGTGGTGAATATATGATGCCACTTCACCAGGCCACTTACCGACGGTCGCCTTCCGCCGACTTCATGGTCGTTTGGATTCAGGTGGTGGTCGTGGTGTGGCCCCCAGGGAGCGGCCCCCACTGCTCTCTCTCTCGACCTTCTGCTAGCCTTAGTAATAGCAGGAGGGCAGGTTACTGCTGATGTTGTGCCTGCTGTTGCTCCTGCTGTAGAGACCCGACCTGAATCTCCTCACCAGCCAAATCCAAGAATCCAAACAATTTAGCCACAAACACACACACACACATTGCCTACAGAACTATCCCCAGGCTAAAACATACCAGAAACGCACCATCTTCCCACCCCAGCTGCATCAATTCTACTCACCCCTATCCACCACCCATCAAATGCCAACCACCAACATTCAACTACTTCCCCCTCCTCCTCCTTCACACCTACATTTCCCCCCTCACAACTCTACATCATACCACCTCCCTCTCTCCCTCATACCACTGGAGGGAAAAGCGCTCATTTGATTTGTTTTCAAAATTAAAAATTCTCAAAAGCCCAGTCCATTCTCCTGGCCCGGGCTGAGGTCCTGTATAGTCTCTAAATGAGCCCAACGTCTTTGGCTGCCTCGCGGACCCAATTCAGGTACTTCTTGTGTCCGAACCTCACCCGCCGGTCACATGGAGGTACCCAAGACCCGACCCGTGGCGCACACCCTCCATACTACAACAACACAACGATTTCAATATCTTGTTATAACGTTAGTAGCATTAGTAGTAGCATTGTGGTTGTGTTTTTGCTGTGCATTTGCATCCGAAGGCAAGCCCAGGCCCCTAGGTGTGTCTGGGGACAAACCCAGACCCCTGGGTGTGTCAGGGGACAAGCCCAGGCCCCTGGTTGTTGTCTGGGGACAAGCCCAGGCCCTTGGTTGTGTCTGGGGACACGCCCAGACCCCTAGGTGTGTCTGGGGACAAGCCCAGGCCCTTGGTTGTGTCTGGGGACACGCCCAGACCCCTGGGTGGGTCTGGAGGTGCGCCCAGGCCGCTGGTTGTGTCTGGGGGCAAGCCCAGGCCCCTGGTTGTGTCTGAGGACACGCCCAGACCCCTGGATGTGTCTGGGGACAAGCCCAGGCCCTTGGTTGTGTCTGGGGACACGCCCAGACCCCTGGGTGTGTCTGGGGACAAGCCCAGGCCCTTGGTTGTGTCTGGGGACACGCCCAGACCCCTGGGTGTGTCTGGAGGTGCGCCCAGGCCGCTGGTTGTGTCTGGGGGCAAGCCCAGGCCCCTGGTTGTGTCTGAGGACACGCCCAGACCCCTGGATGTGTCTGGGGACAAGCCCAGGCCCCTGGTTGTGTCTGGGGACAAGCCCAGACCCCTGGGTGTGTCTAGGGACACGCCCAGGCCCTTGGTTGTGTCTGGGGACACGCCCAGACCCCTGGTTGTGTCTGGGGACACGCCCAGACCCCTGGGTGTGTCTGGGGACAAGCCCAGGCCCTTGGTTGTGTCTGGGGACACGCCCAGACCCCTGGTTGTGTCTGGGGACAAGCCCAGGCCCCTGGGTGTGTCTGGGGACAAGCCCAGGCCCCTGGGTGTGTCTGGGGACAAGCCCAGGCCCCTGGTTGTTGTCTGGGGACAAGCCCAGGCCCCTGGTTGTGTCTGGGGACAAGCCCAGACCCCTGGTTGTGTCTGGGGACAAGCCCAGACCCCTGGGTGTGTCTGGGGACAAGCCCAGGCCCTTGGTTGTGTCTGGGGACACGTCCAGACCCCTGGTTGTGTCTGGGGACACATCCAGACCCCTGGGTGTGTCTGGGGACACGCCCAGACCCCTGGTTGTGTCTGGGGACACGCCCAGACCCCTGGGTGTGTCTGGGGACAAGCCCAGACCCCTGGTTGTTGTCTGGGGACAAGCCCAGACCCCTGGTTGTTGTCTGGGGACAAGCCCAGACCCCTGGTTGTTGTCTGGGGACAAGCCCAGGCCCCTGGTTGTGTCTGGGGACAAGCCCAGACCCTGGTTGTTTTCTGGGGACAAGCCCAGGTCCCTGGGTGTGTCTGGGGACAAGCCCAGACCCTGGTTGTTGTCTAGGGACAAGCCCAGGCCCCTGGTTGTTGTCTAGGGACAAGCCCAGGTCCCTGGGCGTGTCTGGGGACAAGCCCAGGACCCTGGTTGTTGTCTGGGGACAAGCCCAGGTCCCTGGTTGTTGTCTGGGGACAAGCCCAGGTCCCTGGTTGTTGTCTGGGGACAAGCCCAGGACCCTGGTTGTTGTCTTGGGACAAGCCCAGGTCCCTGGGTGTGTCTGGGGACAAGCCCAGACCCTGGTTGTTGTCTGGGGACAAGCCCAGACCCCTAGGTGTGTCTGGGGACAAGCTCAGGTCCCTGGTTGTTGTCTGGGGACAAGCCCAGGTCCCTGGGTGTGTCTGGGGACAAGTCCAGGCCCCTGGGTGTGTCTGGAGGCAAACCCAGGTCCCTTGCATGTGTCCGAAGCCATCTGCAAATCCTTATCACACCTCTGTCTTCCCTGGCGGACCTTCCAACATACATCCTCACCCAGGAAGGAGATCTTGGCTGTTGGGTAAAATTCGAACTGAAGCACGTCACCCATTCCATTACTGCTCGGTCTCTCTCATCGCCGTGATAATGAGGACACGCTTTTAACTAAACTCCCTCGCGTATGAGGCTATGAATCTCGCCATATTATTGCTATCGAGGACAACGGTCAGTTTTTGGCCGCGTTGCAGCAGCTTTCACTGACGTATAAAACATTGCATGATGGGTTCCGGATACAGGAAATCGGTGAATATTTTCCATTCACGATGATAATATCGTTGAATACCTGGCTGGCTACGATGCTCCTCCCGGACCAAAGAATTTCACGGAACGAGAGAAATAGAAAACGAGGATACCAACATCTTTCTAAACGGTAATATTTCACACAAGCGATGTTCCCGCTTGACAAATGATATTTATTATGGTATTGTTATTATTATTTTTGGTAATAACTATTGGGTCTTTTGTTGGATTTGATCCCCGGGCGAGACAGAAATGCTTGGGCTCGTTTCCTTTCACCTGATGCCTTTGTTCACCTAGCAGTAAAATAGGTACCTAGGTGCTAGATAGGGAAGGTCAGTAGATCACCTACGGGGGAATTATATGTTTAAAAAATAATGTGTATAATTTGGTTATACACATAATCTTTTATGTTAAACAAATATGTATAATATATTATATGTGTGTAAATAAATAGGGAGACATTTATTAAAACTGAACACTCAAAAAAATTGTGTATCGAAGAGCTTAAATCCTATTTTATAAATTTATTAAGATTTAATTGGTCACTGAAAATAGGGGGAACTACCGAAAAGCTTGAAGACGGCCAATATAGTACGGACACCAACAAAAAACAAGTAAACACACAAAAAACACTAAGCAGCAATTACATACAAAAAAAGGCATATCTCACAAGAGGCTCATAGAATATCTAGAGAGAAATGCCATTTTAACCGAACATCATGTGTTCGAAAACAGCATATCCTGCCCGTCATAATGCTGATAGAATTCTACGATAGAGTAGGAGAACACAGACGATCATAGAAGGTTGAACAGACTAAATATTCTTTGACTTAAAAGGTTCGATGACACACAGAAATCACAGAAATCACAATGGCGTGATGCATCAAATGAACAAATCCACAAAGGCCGTGACGAGGATTCGAACCTGCGTCCGGGAGCATCCCAGACGCTCCCAGACGCAGGTTCGAATCCTCGTCACGGCCCTTGTGGATTTGTTCAAGCTTCGATGACATGGGATCTCCATCATTAATGGTATGTTCAAAGGAAGTAAAGCTGGCTCGAGCTCAGCTTTATATGTATACAGTGGTCAATAGGCTCTGGAAACTGTAATCCAATGGATTGAAGGTTAAGAGGCTGGACCAAAGAGCTAAAGCTCAACCTCCGTAAGTCCAATTAGACGAGCAGATGCAGGTGTTTATAAACAACGAGTCAGAGGCTCCGTCTGTGTTCTGCCACTCGTCAGTGTACGTGGCTCAACGGGTCTGTTTCCTGATCAATGATCTGTGTTCAAAACCTTTTAAGTCCATCTGTTATTTTAAACAAACTTTTTCAGTCCGTGTTCTTGCTCTAGACTGATCTATGCTCCGTACGCCTTTCTTCCTTCTGTCTCTGTCTTTCACCTCCGTCTTTATTCCGTACATAGACTGTCCACACGCGGTGATAATGGGGCCTGGTGACGTAGAATCAAAACTCTGTTCTTGAAGACTCTAAGAAAGTGCCAATATAAAAATTTCAGCCCTTGGGTCGAGTGTTCATAATGATTCTATACACAGCTCTAAAAGTCGAAATAATAGCGTATAAAAGGCTCAGAAACATGTATATCAATTGAGAGGCGGAGGTCAAGGAATCGAAACTCCTACCCCAAACACAATTAGGTGTGCACTCAATCGAATATAAGGCACAGTGCTGCATATAAGGCACAGTGCTGCATATAAGGCACAGTGCTGCATATAAGGCACAGTGCTGCATATAAGGCACAGTGCTGCATATAAGGCACAGTGCTGCGTATAAGGCACAGTGCTGCATATAAGGCACAGTGCTGCATATAAGGTACAGTGCTGCATATAAGGTACAGTGCTGCATATAAGGCACAGTGCTGCATATAAGGTACAGTGCTGCATATAAGGCACAGTGCTGCGTATAAGGCACAGTGCTGCATATAAGGCACAGTGCTGCATATAAGGCACAGTGCTGCGTATAAGGCACAGTGCTGCATATAAGGCACAGTGCTGCATATAAGGTACAGTGCTGCATATAAGGCACAGTGCTGCGTATAAGGCACAGTGCCTCATATTTTGCTCTAAGTCATACGTGTTCCACACACCAGCAACTAGGGTCGGTGCTGCCAAAATCTGCAATGCGACGTTCATTATTTCTGCATGACGCAAGCACGAAGGGAGGATAGGGATAGGGGAAGTGGGCCCCTTATGTGCTATTACACCAAGGTAAATCCACCACTGCACTCAAGACAGCAGCAACTGGCTCTCTCTCTTTGGGGCGCCTTGTGGGTAAGAAAGGAGGGGTTTGTGGATAGGTGGCGGAGCAGTTTCTAAGGACTGGATGAAGGGGGAAGGGCTGGAATGTCCTGCTTTGGAGGGACCAAGCCCTGCCTAGAAGGGGGAAGACTGTGAAGTCCTTCTTATGTGGGCGATAAGTCACAATAACGTGGCTAAAGTATGATGACCAGACCATACACACTAGAATGTGAAGGGACGACGACGTTTCGGTCCGTCCTGGACCATTCTCAAGTCGATTCTCAATATCGACTTGAGAATGGTTCAGGACGGACCGAAACGTCGTCGTCCCTTCACATTCTAGTGTGTGGTCTGGTCATCCTTCTTATGAGGTGACGACGTTGTGCTTAAGGAGTAGGTTGTGGTGAAGGGGCCACACGTCCCCACTCCAGCAGCTATACTCCAGCAGCTATACTCCAGCAGCTCAACCTTGGCGCTTCCAGTTATAAACTCCGATTACCTATCACTCCACCAACTGAACACACTGAAAGAGTTAGGATACCGACTTGTAAAATAAAAGATGTTAACTAAATTTAACTGTATATATTATACTGGACAAATTCTAATATAAGCTTTACGTCTGATATTTAGCGTATGTTCGATACAGCTATTAATGAGCAAGATTTATACGATTTATATGAGGACTTCATAAAAACGTTATATGTATCTGTGATAAGGTATTGAAGTCATGCAATGGGATCGAACCCATGTCACTGTGTGTGTGAAGCTGGGGTGTCTAGAGATGTAAGTCTGATCTCATAATATGTTTTCAGTATTTTCTTATTGATATGATTTGTTTAGATTTTTTATGTTTCCCCCCCATCAAATTTGATTGAAAAACCTGGAAGTTGTTCACGGAATATTTTTAATATATTGAACAATACACCAACGAAATAGTATAATCATGCTTTCCAGAAGCTTAGTCACCAATAATGCTCTCTGGCGTATGACTTATACGGAGTTATAAGTCTCTAACCCCATTAGAGATTAGATTATCGATGCTTCATGAATCATTGTGTCTTTAATCAACGATTATATAAGTATGAATTCCTATACACCCTGAAAATAAATAAAAAGAAAAGATAGACATGTGAATTCCATTATCATCAACTTCCTTGTCTCCCATTCTCTTGTGGACAGTTCGGTCATCCATCGTTGACAAGGGGTCGTTAAACCGGGTCAAACAGCCTCATTGGGTTCAAGAGACTTGGATAGTCACTAACTGTTAGACAAAAGAACATTCTCCCAACTCAGGTAATCGTGTTCAAACTTTGCCCATCTCAAGTTGTGCTTTCCAGTTTCTCTTCGCTGTTCGAACTTGAAATAAGATCTGTTGAAATTCTGTGATGATGGTAAAGAAGGGAAGAGGAGATGGAAGAGTGGCTAAAAAGGGAAGAAGAGAAGATAGAGTGAATAAGAAGAGGGAAAGAGAAGATGAAGGAGTGGCTAGGAACAGAAAAAATGGGGTATTGAGAGTTAGACAATTTGGGGCAGCTTAAGAGACTGATAACAATGTCATTGTGGGGGCCTGGGCCTGGCCACAAAGCATCAGAGGTGACTATGTGCATCATACATCGGTTGTCTGTTGTTTCCTTTCGTCAAGGGCCAAGAATCCTCAACCATTTACGAAACCTGTGCATCTTTCCTCAATCATGACAGCTTAAGATTAAACAGTGTACGAGCTTGAAAAAAGTTGAGAAGTCGTTCCTTTCCCGAATCTTATTATTGTAAAAACAACCTCTAATCGTATTTATTTTGTACTCCAAACAATCTAATCTTCCATGATTGATGAACAGATGTACAGATTTCGTAGGTCTTGATTGCTTGATAAATCCTGCTACTCAGTTTTGCAGTTTTCCATTGACTAATTGTTGTTTTAGCATTCTTTACATCGAGCATCTAAGCCACGATCATCCTTGGTATAAACAGCTGTTCGGTAATCGTGCATCAGTCTCCCCTTGTGTTGGCCGTTCGTCTCAGAATCTTCCTGTGTCTTAGAATCTTCTTGTGTCTCAGAGTCATCCTGTCTCTTAGAATCTTCCTGTGTCTCAGATTCTTGCATCAAAAGTCTCTACCAATGTGTGGAGCGAATCTCATCTCTCTTTCTCTGTCTGAATCTCTCGTCCATTTCTCGCTCGATATCTCATCCATTTCTTTATTAATCTTTCTCTTTCTCGAGCTCGCTATCCACTTTCTCTATCTCTTTCTCGATCCAAGTGTTCACAGAAGTTTTCTGAACGCTGTCATCCAGGTATTCATGTTTTCTGAACGCTGTCATCCAGGTATTCATGTTTTCTGAACGCTGTCATCCAGGTATTCATGTTTTCTGAACGCTGTCATCCAGGTATTCATGTTTTCTGAACGTTGTCATCCAGGTATTCATGTTTTCTGAACGCTGTCATCCAGGTATTCATGTTTTCTGAACGCTGTCATCCAGGTATTCATGTTTTCTGAACGCTGTCATCCAGGTATTCATGTTTTCTGAACGCTGTCATCCAGGTATTCATGTTTTCTGAACGCTGTCATCCAGGTATTCATGTTTTCTGAACGCTGTCATCCAGATATTCATGTTTTCTGAACGCTGTCATCCAGGTATTCATGTTTTCTGAACGCTGTCATCCAGATATTCATGTTTTCTGAACGATGTCATCCAGGTATTCATATTTTCTGAACGCTGTCATCCAGGTATTCATGTTTTCTGAACGCTGTCATCCATGTGTTCACAGAAGAACATAAACACAACATTCTTCATGCTGCTCCTGGAAAGGAGATGCAAATCTAATTTGTCTTTAGCCTGTATATCTGCCGACGCTCCGATAGAGATGCTGGGACAATGCGACTGGGGGCAGCCTCTCGGAGGCTTCTGGAGGTGTCGCGCGTCAGATGAGACGATTGACGTGCATTAATCACAGCAATTGACGTGCATTAATCACAGCAATTGACGTGTATCAATCGCAACGATTGACGTGCGACTATCAGCCACCTTGGACCCGCTCTCAGACGCGGGCTACTTAGCTCATAAGCACCGTAGCTCCGAATTTTGCTGTTGCGAGGATTTCTGTATATAGCAGAACGAGAAGCAAAATATAAGTCTTTGATTAGGAGGATATATTAGGTCATAACCCGGGATTTCCATGATAATCATCACATGGACTCTAATTGCCTAGTTGTAGTTGATTAACCAGCAGGGGGTAAGAGTGCTGGGGAGGTGGTGAGGGGGATGGGAGGGGGGGTTGTTGTTGTTTAGGGTAAAGGGATGGGGAAGGGGGGCCCTGGGGTAGGAAGAGGGAGGAGGAAGGGGGGGATTTGTGCAGGGGAAAGGGGTGATAAAGAAGGGTCCCGGTGTGTGGGGATGACTATTATCCATTGACTGTCACAGTCTTCCTGTCCCGTTTCCCTATCTCCCTATGTCCCTCTTTTTATTAACAGGGGTATACCTACCTGTTGACTGCTTGTTGGTAATTCCGAGGATCAACGTCCCCGCGGCACGGTCTCTAACCAGGCCTCTTGGTTGCTGGTCTGATCAACCAGGCTGTTCGATGCGGCTACTCGCAGCCAGACGGACGAGTCACAGCCTCAGCGACATCCCTAACCAATGTCTACCTAACCGCAAACTAGCCATCTATCACCAGCTCAAGGCATCCTCCCCTACGACCACCCTACACCCCTACCCCACACCCCCACCCAACACCCCCACCCCCACCCCACACCCCCACCCCACACCCCACACCCCCACCCCACACCCCCATGAGAGGCTATAGAGCGGACTGATTCTTAACGCGGTATATTGTTCCCGTATGGCAGCTTATCTGGGAGTGCCACGGTGCCTCCCCAGGGGCACCATGGCACTCCCAGGGTATAGGGGGCCAGGGGGGCCGTTTCTTCCTGCCAGCACAAGAGGTATTTTGATCTATATATATATTTTTTTTTAACTAAGGTGTACGGAAGAAGTTGACTAAACCACACACTAGAAAGTGA
The DNA here is from genome assembly GCF_040958095.1 of Procambarus clarkii. NCBI lineage: Eukaryota > Metazoa > Arthropoda > Malacostraca > Decapoda > Cambaridae > Procambarus > Procambarus clarkii. Next base: position 37,682,048 of record NC_091169.1, read on the forward strand.
AGGGACAACGACGTTTCGGTCCGTCCTGGACCATTCTCAAATCGATTGTGAATGGTCCAGGACGGACTGAAACGTCGTCGTCCCTTCACTTTCTAGTGTGTGGTTTGGTCAACATATTTCAGCCACGTTATTGTGACTCCTCGCCTGTGTACGGAAGAATATTTCAGTTAGTATGCTGAATGCCGCGTCCCTCCCCCAGCATATGTTATACCGCCTTACCATACCTCATTTCCCTAGAACATGAATCACTAATCGGTTAACAAGGGGGTTGGATTCAATAAGCAGTTACTCGTCTACTTCCCAATCAATTGTTGTTGTTATAAACAGCCTCTTGAGTGCTTCGGAGCTCATAAGCTGTTTAATAAATGCAAACAAACGCGGCGAAGATTGAGAAATGATGTACAGGTTTCGTAAGTAGATGATGAGTAACTGTTGAATCCTGACCCTGGTCTCCTGCGGGAACAGGGGCAAACACTGAAGCCTTGAGGCTCAGTCTTTTTCTCTCCAGGGCTGGAGCTTGGGTCAGTCTTGCTCGCGGGCGTTGGGGGGGGGGGGGGAATGGCCGCTTGCGGGGCCTGGGGGAGGGATATGGCCGCCCGCGGGCGTGGGGGGAAGGGGAAATGGCCGCTTGCGGGGCCTGGGGGGGGCGGGAATGGCCGCTTGCGGGGCCTTGGGGAGGGATATGGCCGCTCGCGGGCGTGGGGGGGGGGGAATGGCCGCTTGCGGGGCGTGGGGGGGGGGCGGGAAGGGAAGGCTGCTACTAGTTGGTTGAGGTGTAGATCTGTTTTGTGTGTAGGACGCAGACGATGAGTCACAATAACGTGACTGAAGACATGATGGTCAAACCATTTACTAGAAAATGGTGGATCGACGACGTTTCGGTCCTGGACCATTATCAAGTCACACACGACTTAATAATGGTCCTGGATGGACCGAAACGTAGTTCCTCCGTTTTCTAATATGTGGTTTAGTCATCATGTCTTCAGTCACGTTATTGTGATTCATCGTCTGTGCGTTTTCTATTCCTTATTACATAACGGTTAGACTACCGAAGTATATCATATAAAAATATCCGTTTTTAAATTTCCAGAAATATAAATCCGTATCTGGAAGGTCCTTAGAAACCCACACATTATCCATAGGCTTAAACCAGTCCCTGGATAATGTGCTATTAGACGGATAGAAGCATTTTGTAGTTATTTTCTTCTCTGAGATCGGATATCGATCGCATCGACTAGAATGCATTTCAGATCTTCCCAGATATGACTCTTAATTACGAGTTCAACCACTTAAATAAGCGAGTACCAAAGCCGACGGCCTCGCGTCTTGTAGGCTAGCTCGACCCATGATCCAAGAGGTTTGGCATCGTTCCTTTTCCTCCGTCGCCCCTATCCTAACTCCTATCCTATTCTCGTATCCCTTCCATGTGCTAATCATAATGGCTTAGCTTTCACTTTATATCCTTTTATTCCCTAATCATGCGCTCTTGTGTTGCAAAAGTGGAAAGAGAGTGTTGGTCAAATCACTATTGACTTCAATGAAGTATATTCTCTAAATATTTTATGACTGCGAACTGACCAATGTCTGGATCAACAAACTCACCGGAAACGCATCAGTCGTCTGGTGATGAGTGCTGACCAACGGTGGGTCTCAGACTACTCATCAATCATCGCAATAAAATACAACATTTCGAGCTGATGAACGAGCCTCGGCCGAATTTGTTGGTAATTTGTTTTCTGGCGTTCGATGGTTGAAACAGCTAATTAGGAGACTGTCATCTTTCCCGGCTCTCAGCCAACAGACGCAACATTAACTGCATGTGTCGCTGCGCCATCAGATGGAGAGAGATTTAGTTTGGTTCAGCGCAGACAATTCCTCTTGGACTGGTAGGTACAGCGAGGACCTCCCATTTATGCAGGTCTACGTTCTATCCTCAATGGTCCAAGTGGATGGCCATAGTTCCTTCACTCCTCTCTCCTATCCCAGCTTCTATCCTCTTTTCACATCTCTTCCCAGTGCTACGTAATCACAGTGCATCAACCTGCTCCTAGAAATTACATTACCTTGGTTCAGCAGAGTGATAAGTTGCAAGAAAATATATTACTAAATAAATCATATTGCATAAAATAATAAAAATTAGGAGGTGGTGGTAGACGATTATCAACAAGTGTTTGAGGAGCACCTGCAAAGGTCTTCTCTGAATACCTTTTATTCTCTTCGAAGAGGCTATGGGACTTTTTCAGACTGTGCTTTTACTATTCTTGAACCTTAAGAGGTTATTCATAGTCAGTAGAAAGCCTCATTTTAAAGCTTTTCTCACCATGAAATGATTTAGAACATGAACGTTTCTTGTACTCAATTTGAAAAGTTAGCAAAATACGAAACGAGAGTTTACCTCAACGATGATTAGCAACATGTGATGATGCTGATGATGAAATAGAAGCGTGTGGCTCCAGGTAACCATCTCTTGGACACCTGAGCCAAGAGCGAGTATTTACGTCTCTACATACGAAACATGTACATCTTCTCGCGAACGTAGTTTGCATTTAGTACACAGTTTACGAGTTCTGAAGCACTACGAGGTAACACCTAGGTGCAGGCTTCCTGTCCCCAAACAACAGGAAGAGTCTTCTCTTTTGTAACCCAGAAATTCAGAAATTTGAGTGTATTCCAAACATACTGAAGATCTTCAAGTCTCGGTGGAAGTAAACCCATTTAATGACGTTGTATAAAATAAATTCGTGCTTGCAGTATGTTGAAGAAGCACGTGTGCTTATTCCTGGGGGCTAAAACGTCACATGTATTTGATAAATGTCCGAGATTTATTACAAGTATTGTTTTTCCACTGTCTTTAATTCCCTGTTCCCCCTCAGTTTAACATTCTCCTCCTTCCATTACTAATTCCTTCCTTCGTGTCCCCTTCTTTACTCTCGCATCTTTGCTTCCTAGTTTCTTCCTATTTTCCAATTTTATTTATATTTACATTTAAATCTCTCTCTCTCTCTCTCTCTCTCTCTCTCTCTCTCTCTCTCTCTCTCTCTCTCTCACACACACATACTTTCGTATTACTAATTGATGTATTCCATGCATTTCAGGTCAGATGTTCCTCATCGACCGGTTCCTGGGCAACACCTTTCTGACCTTCGGGTTGGACGTGATAAAGTTCATGGAGGACGACCAGGAGGTCCGGATTGACCCGATGATCTTCGTGTTCCCGCGCATGACCAAGTGTTCCTTCAGCAAGTTCGGCACCTCGGGGGAGCTGGAGAGATACGACTCCCTCTGCATCCTTCCCATCAATATTGTCAACGAGAAAATTTACATCTTCCTGTGGTTTTGGTTTCTGTTGCTGGTGTTTCTGACGTTTTTCGTGTTATTGTATCGCCTCATGATCATCCTTAGTCCGCGGATGAGAGCCTACCTCTTGTGTCTGCGCTTCCGTCTTATCAACAAAGAAGTTATTAACACCATAGTTAGGAAGAGCAAGATGGGGGACTGGTTTCTGTTCTATATGTTGGGGCAGAATGTGGACACGCTCATATTTAAAGAGGTGATGCACGAATTGGCAAAGAGACTTGGCCACGCATCGAAAGACTTTGGCGAGGCATGAGTACCGTGTACATAGGGTGTTTACCACGACCGTCTGTGATCCTAACACACCTAGGTTAAGGTGAGTGGAGGAATGGTTTGGGCAGCCGTGGTTGCCTTTGTTCGAGTGTTCTTGCATGTTGACGCAGCCCAGCTAACTCTCTCTCTTCCTGTGGGCTACGTCTGATGTGTATTAAATATGTGTAGTTTCAGAGGTTTACTTTTCATGAATTACTGTGTATGTATTTGTGCCTGCAAGATCAATCTCTTATCTCTTCTCTTTTTAACCAATTGCGTTATGTATTGGCTCCCAAACAATTTGCATCTATCATATCTACTATATTTCTACACACACACACACACACACACACACACACACACACACACACACACACACACACACACACACACACACAGGAAAGCGAGGCATTTAGAGTAGCATATATAATGCCTAAACACGTAACATTTAATAATGCCCCTGTCCAAGCGCCCCGAAAAGACATATTGTAAATTCCTAATGAATTAGTACGTAAATTAACCAGTACATGCAGAATATACATAGAGGGCAAAATTAACATTACTACAAGTCAGAGTAGGTAGCTGCGGAGAGCTGAACACTTAGGGGCCGGCGCTGCACTCCCCTTCAATAGACATAAAGACTGTTGTTTAGTTTAGCTGACTGCACCTATCCCTCCTCCCCCTCACCCCGTATCCTCCATGTCCTCCCTATCTCCTTAACCCACACCCTACCTGTCCCCCCTTCCCTTGAACCCCCACCCCCCACCCCATAATCCTCTGAGACCCTACAAACCACCTCACGGATCTTCTCACCCAGGGAACAGCTTCCCACACCAGCAGAATGCTCGCCAAGAAGGGGACAAGAAAATGAACAGAAGAAAGTGAGCTTCAAGGCAATGTACACTAACATAGATGGGATTACGAATAAAACAAGTGAACTCGGAGAATGGGCAATAGAAGAAAACCCAGACATGATAGCACTCACAGAAACAAAGCTAACGAAAACCATAACAAATGCAGTGTTTCCACAGGGCTACTATGTAGTGAGGAAAGAGAGAGATGGGAGAGGAGGAGGTGGTGTAGCTTTGCTGATAAGAAAAGGTTGGCGTTTTGAAGAGATGGTAATTCAGAACTGTGAAGGTTTCAGTGACTACATATCAGGCACCATAGCAACTGGAGGACAGAAAATTATAGTAGTAGTCATATATAACCCCCCACCGAATGACAGAAGACCCAGACAAGATTATGATAGAAACAACTTGGCCACCATCAATATAATGGAGAGAGCAGCAGCTTCCGTGGCTAGCAGGACCGGATCCAGACTACTAATCATGGAGACTTCAACCATGGGAAGATAGATTGGGGGAACAGAGACACACATGGAGGACCAGACACATGGAGAGTTAAGCTGCTGGATGTGGCAACAAGAAACTTTCTAAGTCAACACGTCAAGGGACCGACAAGAATGAGAGAAGAGGATGAACCAGCCTTGCTTGATCTGATATTTACCCTAAATGAGTCGGATATAAGGGAAGTTAAGTTGGAAGCCCCATTGGGAATGAGTGATCATAGTGTATTGAGCTTTGAGTACCTGGTTGAGCTAGGAATTATCACCCCCAAAAAAGAACTGGGAAACAAAGGGCTGGCGTACCGAAAGGGAAACTATGAGGAGATGAATAAATTCCTAAGGGATATACAATGGGACACAGAACTCAGAACCAAGTCCGTACAAGACATGATGGACTATGTCACCCAAAAATGTCAGGAGGCTGTAAGCAGGTTTGTCCCAGCCCGACAGGAAAAAACAGAGAAGCAAAGGAAGAATCCGTGGTTTAATAAGGAATGTATGAAAGTAAAGGAGCTGAACAAAAGGGCATGTAGGAACTTCCGTAATAACAGAACACCAGAAAGTAGAGAGAGATACCAGAGAACCAGGAACGAGTATGTTAGTGTGAGAAGAGCAGCTGAGAAAAGGTATGAAAATGATATAGCTAATAAAGCCAAGACCGAACCAAAGCTACTATATAGTCACATCAGGAGGAAGACAACAGTGAAGGAACAGGTGATGAAATTTAGGACGGGCGAGGACAGGTACACTGAGAATGACAGAGAGGTGTGTGAAGAACTCAACATAAGGTTCCAGGAGGTCTTTACAATAGAACAGGGAGAAGTCACGGCGCTAGGAGAAGTGGCAGCAAACCAGGCGACCTTGGAAAGGTTCGAAATTACAAGAGATGAGGTCAAGAAGCACCTATTGGAGCTGGACGTGAGAAAAGCTGTTGAGCCGGATGGAATCTCACCATGGGTATTGAAAGAGTGTGCAGGAGCACTTTGCTTGCCACTCTCCATAGTGTATAGTAGGTCACTGGAAACGGGAGACCTACCAGAAATATGGAAGACTGCTAATGTAGTACCAATATACAAAAAGGGTGAAAGACAAGAGGCACTGAACTACAGGCCAGTGTCCTTATCTTGTATACCATGCAAGGTGATGGAGAAGATCATGAGAAAAAACCTAGTAACACATCTGGAGAGAAGCGACTTCGTGACAACCCATCAACATGGGTTCAGGGAGGGTAAATCTTGCCTTACATGCTTAATAGAATTCTATGATCAGGTGACAAAGATTAAGCAAGAAAGAGAAGGATGGGCGGACTGCATTTTTTGGACTGTCGGAAAGCCTTTGACACAGTACCCCATAAAAGGTTGATGCATAAGCTGGAGAAACAGGCAAGAAAAACTGGTAGGGCGTTCCAGTGGATAAGGGAGTACCTAAGCAATAGGAAGCAGAGAGTTACAGTGAGGGGTGAGACCTCAGATTGGCGTGAAGTCACCAGTGGAGTCCCACAGGGCTCTGTACTCGGACTTATCCTGTTTCAGATATACGTAAATGATCTCCCAGAGGGTATAGACTCATTCCTCTCAATGTTTGCTGACGACGCCAAAATTATGAGACGGATTAAGACAGAGGAGGACAGCTTGAGCCTTCAAGAAGACCTGGACAAGCTGCAGGAATGGTTGAACAAATGGTTGTTAGAGTTTAACCCAAGCAAATTTAATGTAATGAAGATAGGGGTAGGAAGCAGGAGACCAGATACAAGGTATCATTTGGGGGATGAAATACTTCAAGAGTCAGAGAGAGAGAAAGACCTGGAGGTTGATATCACGTTAGACCTGTCCCCTGAAGCTCATATCAAGAGGATAACATCAGCAGCATATGCCAGGTTGGCTAACATAAGAACGGCCTTTAGAAACTTTTGTAAGGAATCATTCAGAACAATATATACCACATATGTCAGACCAATCCTGGAGTATGCGGCTCCAGCATGGAGTCCATATCTAGTCAAGCATAAGACTAAACTGGAAAAGGTTCAAAGGTTTGCCACCAGACTAGTACCCGAGCTGAGAGGTATGAGCTACGAGGAGAGACAACGGGAATTAAACCTCACTTCGTTGGAAGACAGAAGAGTTAGGGGGGACATGATCACCACATTCAAGATTCTCAAGGGAATCGACAGGGTAGATAAAGACAGGCTATTTAACAAAAGGGGCACACGCACTAGGGGACACAGGTGGAAACTGAGTGCCCAAATGAGCCACAGAGATATTAGAAAGAACTTTTTTAGTGTCAGAGTGGTTGACAAATGGAATGCATTAGGAAGTGTTGTGGTGGAGGCTGACTCTATACACAGTTTCAAATGTAGAGCCCAGTAGGAGCAGGAATTTGTACACCAGTTAATTGACGGTTGAGAGGCGGGACCAAAGAGCCAAAGCTCAACCCCCGCAAGTACAAATAGGTGAGTACAAATAGGTGAGTGCACACACATACACAAGGCGGGAAAGGAAAGAGTCAATGCTCGATCCTGCAGACACAAATATGAGAGTACAAATAGGTGAGTGAGGACACACACACAAACACACAAACATACACACACACACACACACACACACACACACACACACACACACACACACACACACACACACACACACACACACACTGTGTGTGTGTGCGTGCGTGTGTGTTTTTTTTTTATTCTGTTATATTCTGCCCCAACATATAGAACAATCCTCTGTCAGGACAGAGGAAAACTGCTTAAGGCTTCAAGAAGACCTAGACAAGCTGAAGGAATGGTCGAACAAATGATTGTTAGAGTTTAACCCAAGCAAATGTAATATAATGAAGATAGGTGTAGGCAACAGGAGACCAGATACAAGGTATCATCTGGGAGATGAAATTCTTCAGGAGTCAGAGAGAGAAAAAGACTTGGGGGTTGACATCACGCCAGATCTGTCCCCTGCAGCACATATCAACAGGATAACATCAGCGGCATATGCCAGGCTGTCCAACATAAGAACGGCATTCAGAAACTTGTGTAAGGAATCATTCAGAACTTTGTATACCACATATGTCAGGCCAATCCTGGAGTATGCAGCCCCAGCATGGAGTCATATCTAGTCAAGGATAAGACTAAACTGGAAAAGATTCAAAGGTTTGCCACGAGACTAGTACCCGAGCTGAGAGGTATGAGCTACGAGGAGAGGATACGGGAATTTAACCTCACTTCGCTGGAAGACAGAAGAGTTAGGGGGACATGATCACCACATTCAAGATTCTCAAGGGAATTGATAGGGTAGATAAAGACAGGCTATTTAACACAAGGGGCACAAGCACTAGGGGCCTCAGGTGGAAAATGAGTGCCCAAATGAGCCACAGAGATATTAGAAATAATTTTTTTAGTGTCAGAGTGGTTGACAAATGGAATGCATTAGGAAGTGATGTGGTGGAGGCTGACTCCATATACAGTTTCAAGTGTAGATATGAGAGAGCCTAATAGGCTCAGGAACCTGTACACCTGTTGATTGACGGTTGAGAGGCGGGACCAAAGAGTCAGAGCTCAACCCCCGCAAGCACAATTAGGTGAGTACAATTAGGTGAGTACACTCCTGTGTGTGTGTGGGCGGGGGGGGGGGGGCTCGCAGCTGAGTGGATAGCGCCGTAGTCCTAATGGCCTGAGATCGATTCCCGGCAAAGGCTGAAAAAAATAGGCAGAGTTTCATTCACCCCTGATGCACCTATTCACCTAGCAATAAATAGGTACCAGGGAGTTAGACAGCTGCTACGGTCTGCTTCCTGTGTGTGTGTGTGTGTGTGTGTGTGTGTGTGTGTGAGTGTGTGTGTGTTAGACACACCCGCGTCCCGCACATAGCATTCTGCAATTCGGTATATAATAAAAAAAATCAATAAAACATATTCTGCAATAATTTTTATTAAATGACTTCAATTAGTTATCGTGTATGTTCCTCATGATAACACAAATGTGGGCCATATGGCCCTCGGGGGACCCTCAGTTGTGGTAAGTGGCCCTCATGGCAACCTTCAGGTTGTCATGGCATTTAACATTTAAATTAAATGTTAGAGATGAATATATGTAGTAGATATAATAGAGGAAAAATAGATTGGTTAGAAAGGCGGGGTCCAAAAGCTAGTAGCTCGCTTCTGCAAACACAAATAGTACGGCTAGGTGAACATAGTGCATGAGGTGAACAAAATTTCATTTTTTTTTCTTCCTTGGCTAAGAATTGAACCCGGGCCCTTTGGATTACAACTCCCGAGCGCTGTTTCGCTCGGCCCTGTGTGTGTGTGTGTGTGTGTGTGTGTGTGTGTGTGTGTGTGTGTGTGTGTGTGTGTGTGTGTGTGTGTGTGTGTGTGTGTGTACTCACCTAATTGTGCTTGCGGGGTTGAGCTCTGGCTTTTTGGTCCCACCTCTCAACCGTCAATCAACAGGTGTACAGGTTCCTGAACCTGTTACTGAGTGTGTGAGTGTGTGTGTGAGTGTGTGTGTGAGTGTGTGTGTGTGTGTGTGTGTGTGTGTGTGTGTGTGTGTGTGTGTGTGTGTGTGTGTGTGTGTGTGTGTGTGTGTGTGTGTGTGTGTACATACCTTTCTGTAGCGTTCTCTCCTGCATGAATATATGAGCCCTTGCGTTTATATCTTTTTTTATAAAACAGTTTTATGATCTCAAAGACTTCGATTGAAGTGTGGGGAAAGGTAATTTCTCATTGCTTTTATCCCATTGTAAGCAATACAAATAATATTCTTTTTTTCAGAGTTTGAAAATATTACGATGAACTTAAGGACACGAGCGCTACACAGTCGGAATGACTTTGTAGACCAGACCACACACTAGAAGGTGAAGGGACGACGACGTTTCGGTCCGTCCTGGACCATTCTCAAGTCGATTTCAAAATGGTCCAGGAAGGACCGAAACGTCGTCGTCCCTTCACCTTCTAGTGTGTGGTCTGGTCAACATATTTTAGCCCCGTTATTGTGACTCATCGCCTGCAATGATTTAGTATTTTCTCTAGATAATTATCTACCTATCTGCGTGATTTAAGCCCACAAACAACCATTTCACAAACACAATACTCCCATACCTCCCTCAAGCCACCATACCAACTCGCCTCCCCTTTTCTCTCAAAAAAAAAATCCAAAATTTTCACATTTTGAATTATAATGCTCCTCTGACCCCTTTTTTGATGATAAGAATCTAATGAAATTTTTTCCTGTGATTTGCCTTTCTTGCGAAAACAAAAAATTTGGCTAGAAGTAATAAATCACGGCCCAACAGCAAGTGAGGCTTTTTATGGTCCAGAAGACTCTGTACAGCGTTCATAAAAGCCTGGTATGAGAAGCCCTGTCAGGCGGGAGGCCGGCCAGCCTTCCCACCAGGGACCGCTGGCCGGCGTATTTACCACCTCGGGACTCTTGGCCGACGACGAGCGAGGCGCGTCTTGGCCGCTGCGTCGTCCTTTGATATCATTTGTTGCCCTCAGCTTTCGCTATCGGGATAGTATCGCTGTGGTCGACTGCGATAGCGAGGATGTTAAGCCAACATAGCGCAATGCCATTGGCGCATCGTTGGGGTTATGTTCCGTGCGCACTCTGAGGACTCTTGGTCGCTCAGTTCCGTGCGCACTCTGAGGACTCTTGGTCGCTCACAGACACTAATGGTAAATCAAATCTTCTTGCATGGTGGCGCAGACTGATTTTATTAGGAGAGTAAGTACTCCTTCCTCTTGCACTCTGCGCCACACGCTGGCCAGATGACCACTCTAAAAAACTAAAGAGTGCGAGTGGCTATTTGGGTTTGTTATAAGTATAACCGAACACAACGTTCATCTGCGTTTAGAGTCCTAGCCAGGAGGGATTGACTGGGCACCAATCCTCAACATCTCGCCCCTTTTCACCCAGCAGTAATTTGGGGGACGTGGTTGTTATTAACAGATTGGTGAGTCGTGTTCAAGGGGGAAATCCTAGTAAGGAAAAGCTTACCACGAGCTATGGGAAGGGGAAGCTCTCGGCCTGCTAGCAGGAGTCAGAAGTAGTCTATTAATTCCTATACCTACCTGTGAAAAAATTACAAAATATAACAAGTATGATGTTGCTGAAGTGTAAAAGAAAGTGAAGCACTTGCAGCTTAGTATGAAGGGATTGCACAGCTCTCAACCCCTCGGTGGGTATGAAGGGATTGCACAGTTCTCAACCCCTCGGTGGGTATGAAGGGATTGCACAGTTCTCAACCCCTCGGTGGGTATGAAGGGATTGCACAGTTCTCAATCCCTCGGTGGGTATGAAGGGATTGCACAGTTCTCAACCCCTCGGTGGGACCTCTTTGTTCCCTCATGGTAAACAACACATTGTTTAACCTGTATTCATGTAGACAAAAATGGAATCCAAACTTACCCCATATTAAGATAAGGATAGCAGATATTGAATGTTATCTCAGCACTGAGCAACACACTGAGGATGGTCAATTTGTGTGGGAAACCCTGGTTTGGCGCCAGGTAATTCCCAGGTTACATTGCTTTTTGAGCATATCATGGTCCGGTGGTTTAAGGCATGTGCTTCGGAATACCTATTGTGCCAGTTCGAATCCTGCTCGTAGCATCAATACTGATCATGTCGAAGAGAAAATTAGGCCGGAAGTTAATACATTCGACAACCGACGGTTAGAAAGGCGGGGTCCAGGAGCTAACATCTCGATCCTAGAGGAGCAAACAGTAAACACACGCGCACACACACACACACACACACACACGCACACACACACACACACACACACACACACACACACACACACATACACACATACACACACGAACGTTGATTATCACCAGTTGATTGACAGTTGAGAAGCGGAACCAAAGAGCAAAAGCTCAACCCCCACAAGCACAACTAGGTGAGTACAACTAGGCAAGTACGAAAGACCTGGATCAAATCGCACTATAGATGAGACATAGTAGTGTGATGATAACGGCATGGAAAATTTATTCCAAAAGCAATTAGTAAAGCAGACAAAGAACCATTGTTCGAGGCTAGTTGGAGCAGAACGAGGGGAGGACTAAGGTGGAAACTGGAGACACAAATGCAGATCTCGAAAAGAATTTCTTCATCGAAAGTCTAAATAAATGTAATAGATTTGACGACTTTTTCTGTAACTCACAATATACAATTAAGAAAAATGAATGAATAAAATGTATCAAACTTCTATTGTGTAAAGGTGGAGTTCAAGCGCTGATACTCAACCCTACAATGTTTGAGAACCAGAAGAGAAACGACGAAACAAGGCTAAATCGAACAGAACAGGGTCGAACGTGAAAATGACAAGATGAGGGATTTACTAATAAGACCCTTAAGGAAGTGTACAGACTGTAATCTTAACAGCTTGCAGAGGGAGACGACAGGACTATCTTGAAATGACCAAGAAACTAATCTAGGAATAAACAATACCTGTCATCCCTGACAGTAATCATATTATAGGCTATCCATGCCTGTGTCACCTCTTGGATGGCTTAATCTTCATCAATCACTAATAATGATAACAGGATATCATCAGGGGTTTATACTCAGTAAACGAACATTTGCATAGCCCTCAGCAGCAGAACAAGGAAGTGTCCAGGACGTGGTTCATTGCTATGTTAGAACATATAAGTATATGAAGAATTCCAACCTGAAAAAACAGGAAAATTAGAGAAAGTGAAGTGTTTCGCCGCGAGACTGCTCCCTGATCTTAGCTCTACCTAAAGTTCACTCCTCAGAGGGAACAAGACGCTGGAACAGAGAAGGGCAACAGGCGATAAAATCAATAAGATTCTTAAAGACATTAAGCTTAATAAACTAAGAACAAAATTAAATGTCAATAGTAAATCACTCACTATTTTATAATGTAGAATATGTAAAAGCTTAGAGCTGAGCTACCGGGATGTAGGAAAGCACTCATGCAGTGTAGAATGAGGTAATGAGGAAGATGAGTGAGGTAGAAGCTAAGGCATCCTCATATCTATCTACCAATCTATCTAGTATCTATCTACAACCTATATCTACATAGGTTGTAGGTCGAATATCTACTCCCCAACCCCTTCAGGGGTATATATTATAACAATCAATATCTTTAGATACTCTTCAAGCTGCTAGTAAATGCTTTACTTTAATAACAAAAAATAATCAACAGTAGAAGAGGTACTGGCCCATAGGAGGCAGCAGCTGCTTATATCTACTTATCTGTCTACCTGATGATGGTTTCGGGGATCATTGTCCCTGTGGCCCGGTTTCTGACCAGTCCCTCCTGGCTGATGATCTGGACAACTTGGCTGTTAGACGCAGCTGCTCGCAGTCTGATACCAAATCATTAATGTGTATGACTGGTATCATGTCCCAGAAACAGTATTGTTAGCTTTGCTCTTTATATAATTAAACCTACAGAACCCCACCGTGAAATATAATTTTAAATGGTACCCACGCACCCACACACATCCTGTGGATATTACATAGTTTTCGCCCAGGGGTTACTAACAAACACTAATATGCTCAACAAATGCGTAATCGCGAAAGTGGGCCACGACAACTTTGATAACCTACTTACTGACTTCGTTTCATCTTTCAAATACTTGAAAGCTGAAACGAAGGGGACTGGAATTTCAGTCCCCTTGAACCTTGAAATTGTTAGTCATATACATGAGGTATGTAAAGCCTCGAGGATCTCAAAACTGTAGAATGCAACCCTCATTAGGAAAATATAAATGCAAAATGAAGCCCTCTGACTTATACAGAGCTGGGCAATAACTACCAAAATGCTCTCTTTTCTGTTAATGTCTTCTTTTGTTAATTTACCAAAATTCTTGATATGGTGAAATTAGTAGTAATAGCATCGAAGATTGAATATTTAAAAACAAAATCTTATGACGGGGCTGAAGCCTCCGCGTGGCACAGAAAATAACATTGTGCCTATTGCGTATAGATTAGAACACCTACGGAGCAGTAGTGGTTCAGTATGAATTCAATAGATCACTCTAAAAGTTTTGACAGCCAGAGGTATAGAAAGGTAAATAGAGTACCGCATTTTCTATCACCCTTTCAAATAGCACTTTAATGTCAATATAATACCCCCCATATACCCTTCCAAGAAACTAATCACAGTACCCACGAACTCGGCAACAGTGTGTTATATTGTATGTCATTGACTATAGTATATAGGTAAGTATACCTATATACAGATAAACTGAAAAAGTGCTATCAAATGCCATCCGCCGAGATCTGATTTAGATTTTTTTGGCCGTCGGCAATCCTTTTTTGTTGAGAGGATGAGGCTACCACTCACAGGATGAGTGTTAAGTGCTCAATAAACCACCACTCACAGGATGAGTATTGGGTGATTTCTAAACTAATCCCCCGCTAGCAGCAACAGAAAAAACCCTCTCGATCCATACGAATAAGCAACTGAAAGGCGGAGGCCGGGGGTTAATGCTTGCTTGTAAATCCAAATAAGCGAACACACACACACATACACACCCACACACACACACACACACACACACACAGGGAACCTCTTGTAAGGCACACAGGGGACGTCTTTTAACGCACACAGGGAACGTCTTTTAACGCACACAGGGAACGTCTTTTAACGCACACAGGGAACGTCTTTTAACGCACACAGGGAAAGTCTTTTAACGCACACAGGGAACGTCTTTTAACGCACACAGGGAACGTATTTTAACGCACACAGGGAACGTCTTTTAACGCACACAGGGAACGTATTTTAACGCACACAGGGAACGTCTTTTAACGCACACAGAAGGGCCTTGTGACCACACACACACAGACGAGTTATGGCTATAGACGGTTAAACAAAAAAACTTACTTCAATAAACCATTACCACCGCAAAAATCACAAAGAAAATAAACCATAGCGCGCGTGGTGGTGGTGGGTAAGGGAGCTGCGAAACCCCTCATCCCCCCCCCCCTCCCCCTCCTTTTCCCCAGCAAGTAACGTAGCTACTTCGTTGTAGCCACGTTACGACGTAGCGAAAAACGTTTTTGTTACGTTGAATGTTTGTTGTGTATAAGGAGGCTGCGAGAGAACCCCCATGAACAACGAGTCCTGAGCCTGTTCATGGCTGTCTGGTGCAAGTAACACCCATTCGAACACCCGTCAGTCGCAGAAAACAAAGCAAAACAAAGGTACGACACTGACACACTCCTGTAATGAGGAGCAGAGGAGAAGTAACACCTCTCAGCCCCCATTCGAGTTTCTCATTCTCCTCTCCTGTTCCTTTATTCCCCTCCCTCTTTTCCGCCTCTTTACATGTGTCTCTCACCTACACCTTGTTCAGTGTCTTCAGTGTCTGAACGATTTTACCACTTAACAGACTTTTTATAATCTAATCTCTTAAGCGCTTCAATAATGGATTGAGGTTGATTAACTTGAGGTTGATTAACTTCAATGATTAACTTGAGGTTGTCTCGGGAAATATTTTTCTCTGGCGTCCAACTACTTGGGCTGGACGGTAGAGCGACGGTCTCGCTACATGCAGGTCGGCGTTCAATCCCCGACCGTCCGAGTGGTTGGAACTCCCCCCCCCCCCTCCGTCTAATCCTGAATCCTTATCCTGACCCCTTCCCAGTGCTAAATAGTTGTAATGGCTTGGCGCTTTCCCTGATAATTCTCTCTCTCTCTCTCTCTGGCATACAGTGTATTTTCTTGAACTTTATCAGCGTGGTATTTTGTTCCCAGTATGTAGTTCATACATACATTGTTTCCTTCATACTTCATACTCTTTCATTCAGAGTTCATACTCTTGGAAGAGTTTGGAAAACGATGGAACAGTTCATACTCTTCCAACGTTTGTCACACTATTCCTTGTGTGAAGTTCCTCTCTTCCATTCATCCATCCTGGCTATCTAGGTTATCAGTAGAAGATAGCGGATATAGGGAAAACTAGTCCCACGCAAATTCCCAGACACCCTCCTACAAGTAATTTTCAAGGCTCCTATATGAATGTAAGACAGAGCTTAGTTCACACATGTTGTCAAGCAAATGTAATTATTAGAACTAATCACTGATCCAGAAGAGCAGTGTTACGTATGCAATTAGTAAAACTGAACAGATCGCTGGCCTCTTGACGATCGCCTATTTTATTTAATGTCAATCATAAGAGAATACTAATGACGATATTCATAAATATTATACATTCTCATCTTAAACACATTTAAGTGGCTGTATCAGAAGGCTAGAATGAAAGGGGAAGGCTGCCAGACCCACCAAGCCAAAGTTGCCTTTTTAAATGGGGTCTTTGGGATTTCGCTTCGTGTTTCTCCAGTCCTTTGTTTATGATCTCATCGGTATGCTCCGAGCAGCCGCTGGAGTACGAGCTGGGAGGGAGAGGAAGTGAAAGTAGCGCGGAGAGAAGGGAAGTAGCAGGGAGAGGAGGAAAGTAGCAGAATGAGAATGGAGTAGTAGCAAAGTGAGCAGGAGGAAAGTAGCAGGATAAGGAGTGAGAGGAAGCAGAGTGAGAAGGGGGACGTAGAAGAGGAGGAGAAGGAGAAGGAGAAGGAGGGGAGTAGGATGTTGAAATAGGGAAAGGAAAGATCGGGAAGTAGGTCTGGGGAACGAGGATGAATGAAAAAGCAAAAGAAGCAGAATATTTTTTTGCAGTGTGTCGGTGGGGAAGGGGGTGTAAAGGAAGGAAGAGTGAGAGGGGAAGAAGGAAGAGTGAGAGATGAAGAAGGAAGAGTGAGAGATGAAGAAGGAAGAGTGAGAGATGAAGAAGGAAGAGTGAGAGATGAAGAAGGAAGAGTGAGAGATGAAGAAGGAAGAGTGAGAGATGAAGAAGGAAGAGTGAGAGATGAAGAAGGAAGAGTGAGAGATGAAGAAGGAAGAGTGAGAGATGAAGAAGGAAGAGTAAGAGGTGAAGAAGGAAAGAAGTGTTGCAGGACTACCAACAACAGCAGAAGGGACGAAGGAGGAGAATGTTAAGAGATAGTCTTGGTCACTTGTTTTAATAACTGTCTCACACTGATCATACAGAACAAGAATGCTTCACTCTCATCACTCTCACATCCGCTTCCGAGGCTTTTAACGTGTTCCTCTTATTTTATTTGCTTCTGGCAGGTGTGTTTTATTATTTTACTTCTATTGATTGGAATATTCTCTCCCCCACTGCCACCACCCTTGACAAGAATATTCGAGCCTCTGCTCTACCATCTCCCCCAAGCTCCACCTTGGACCACAAATGCACCAGGCAGGTGACTGAGCCATGCCTCCCATAAATCATTATTTTACACACTACTCTCACCCCCTGGGGTGCCGGTGGCTGAGCGGACAGAACACTGGACGCGTGAGCCTGTGGTTCCGGGTTCGATTCGGGGCACTGGCGAGAAACGATGGGCAGAGTTTCTTTCACCCTGATGCTCGTGTTACCTAGCAGTAAATAGGTACCTGGGAGTTAGTCAGCTGTCACGGGCTGCTTCCTGGGGGTGGAGGCCTGGTCGAGGACCGGGCCGCGGGCATACTATAAGCCCCGAAATCATCTCAAGATAACCTCAAGATGATAACCTGTCGGAGTGGTTTTTCTACACCCCCCCCCCTCCCCTCGCCAACACACACACACACACACACACACACACACACACACACACACAGCCCTAAAAACGGGACAACAAAATTATTGTTTTTTTTACAAACAGAAAAAGGAGTTGACTTCCTTCTAAGGTTTCCGCACACACACACCAGACGAGAAATATTTCTGAAGATTTCTCGTGAGGACAAAAAAAAGAGAGTTCTCGAGAGAGATGAGGAAGCTCCGGACGCCGTGATAATAACAGATCAGCCGGAGAAGTTATCACTTGACCACACAAATTGGTAGGTGGGATGGGGGTTGGTGGGATGGGGGTTGGTGAGATGGGGGTTGGTGGGATGGGGGTTGGTGGGATGGGGGTTGGTGGGATGGGGGTTGGTGGGATGGGGGTTGGTGGGATGGGGGTTGGTGGGATGGGGGTTGGTGGGATGGGGGTTGGAGGAGTGGGCCACGGTGGAAGGGAGGTGCCTGGATATGCTGGCTGGGAGTGGGAGGGGTAGATCATTGGTGGGAAGGATACGTGTGTAGGAAAGGAGAGGGGGAGAGAGAGAGGGGAGAAAGGGGGATTCCGATGTTAGTAGTCTTGGGAAATAATCCTAAATTCTTGAAAAGTACTCACAGTTATATCACATCACATATCTCCATCACTTTTTTTTATCTCTCCCTCCATCTGTCCCCACTTTCCCTCACTCTCTCAGCTCTCACTCCCTCTCCCTCTCCCTCTCCCACTCTCTCTCCCATCCTATCCAGCCTCCACGTACATTATAAACATCAAGGAGAACGAGCATCAAGTAACTCACTACAAAAGAAGAAATTTTTTTAATGTTCAGTCGACGAAGTGAAGTGGCTTTCAGACTTTTGTTGAACCCACAATCTCCCTTCCCTTTCCTTCCCTGTTCCATCCCCCCCCCCCCCAACTTCTTCCTCTTCCATTCCTCCACCTTCCCCTCGGCACTATTGTTGATGGATTACCATATATTATTCTCAAGCAGGCGTTATTTAATAGTGGACAGTAAAGGCAAATTAGAAAGGCAAGTAAAGGATACAGAAAAAAGGAGACGGAGAGGAGAGAGAGCGAGAGCTGGGGAGAGAAAGAGAGGGAGAGACATT
This sequence comes from Procambarus clarkii, assembly GCF_040958095.1. NCBI lineage: Eukaryota > Metazoa > Arthropoda > Malacostraca > Decapoda > Cambaridae > Procambarus > Procambarus clarkii. The sequence continues at coordinate 37,700,679 of NC_091169.1, forward strand.
TGTGCAAGTGAAGAAGATAGCCGAAGTTAGGAAGGCAAGATAAAGAAAAGCGAAAGATGAGGATCTTGAGCCTGGACTCGGAAGAAGGCTGCTGGAAGAGTCCAGAGGAGTCTCGGCTCTACTCCTCTGGGCGTGATGCAGAAGATGTGTGTGTGTGGCCCTCTTCGTCTTGTTTTGTCACTTGCAAGACATTTGGCTGGTGAGGGAGAAGCGCTGTTGTTGGTTGGGCCACAGTGGATGGGGATTGGGGAGGGGGAGGATTGGTTGGCGATTGGAATAAGTGGTTGCTGCCGTTGGCTTGGTACCGGAGGTGAAGGGTTTGCCTTTGCTTGGTAAAGTTAAGATGGATAGGGTGTTTTGGGTGAGGGGTTTGTGTGGATGGGTGACCGCTCTAATCTCAGCTCTACCCATTGTTGAAGACTGTTGTTGTTGTTGTTCAAGATTCGCTACTTGGAACCAAAAGTTCCAAGTAGCACGGGCTATGGTGAGCCCGTAGTGCCCTTATGTTGAAGACATTCCTCTCGCATCCTTGTGGCTCGTCTCCCTCTCGACCAGGCCATTGACTGGCTGTGACGGGTGACAGGCTAAGTATTACACTTCGTCCACACCGACGCCCTGGGGAAAAAATCACGCCCTTTCTTCAACATTCTTTCTTCCTAATGCCCTCAAGATGCACTTAAGACACTCACATATACGCTCATACATTGGAGTACATTAGGGTTCGTTCTCGACACATAATCGGGAATTTCAGGTTCGAATCAAGAGCAGGACAGAAATGAGTGGGAGCGCTTCCTATCGCCTAATGCCGCTGTTTACCTAGCGGTAAATAGGTACCCAGGAGTTAGTGAGTGAGTGAGGAGTCAGGATACAACCCCACAACCTTGTTGTGGGGTTGTATCCTGGGACGGGTCAGTAATTCGACCTTGCGGGACCTCGATATACGCCTAACATGTATATGCACATAGGTGTTCCCTGACAATGATTACACAATCATTACTCAAACACACGCGCGCGCAAACACACACACACACACACACACACACACACACACACACACACACACACACACACACACACACTTAGCTAGGGGTCTGGTAGCCAAGTGGATAGCGCGCAGGTCTATTAATTCTGTGGCCCGGGTTCGATTCCCGGACCAGGCAAAAAAAAAATGGGTAAAGTTTCTTTCAACCTGAATGCCCCTGTTACCTAGCAGTAAATACGTACCTGGGAGTTAGACAGCTGTTACGGAGCTGCTACCTGGGGTGTGTATTTGTGTGGAAAAAAATTAGTTAGTAG